>NC_092156.1:60386450-60633950 GCF_045791955.1 Oncorhynchus clarkii lewisi
GAAAAGAAGAAGAGACCAGCCAAGAAGGCCAAAGTGGTGAAGGAGAGGAAACCACGCAAGGTAAAGGAGGGAGGAGAGGGAGGGAGGAGAGGTAAAACTAAGTACCTCATCTGAAATGAACCCTCCCTTCCTTTCTATCGCTCAACCTCTCTCCTTATTTTTCCTCTTTCCTCTCTTTCTCTACCTTCACCTGTTTTTCTCCCTCTTCCCTTCCACTCTCCCTCCCCCTTTTCTCCCTTCTCCCTCCTTTACTCTCACTCCCCAGAAGAAGCCGAAGGACAGTGGCGCCCCCAAGAGGCCGATGAGCGCCTATTTCCTGTGGCTGAACGCGAGCCGCGAGAGCATCAAAGCAGAGCACCCTGGGATATCCATCACAGAGATCTCCAAGAGGGCCGGGGAGATGTGGAGGGAACTGGGGAAGGAGCAAAAAGTGGTATGAGAGAGGGAGGGGGCTCTCCAGTACTGCAATTGTCCTCCTCTCATCCTTCCCTCTTGTCTTTCTTTTGCTCTCCCTTTCATTAGTGTGTGAAAATGTAGTTCATTGTAATATACATCTTGTTGACTTATTGACTATCTGTCTTTCTTTTTCTCCGCCCCATTCCCATCTCTTTCTCTCTCTCTTTGTCTCTCCCTTTCTCTCTCCCTCTACCCTTTTCTCTCTCTGTCTGTCAGGAGTGGGATGGGAAAGCGGAGGAGGCGAAGAAGAACTATGAGGTAGCGATGAGGGAGTACAGAGAGAGTGGAGGAGGATCCTCTGCCCCCTCCAAAAAGTACAGTATCATGTCCCTGTTAAACACCTACAGTTGAAGTCCGAAGTTTACATACATACACCTTAGCCAAATACATTTAAACTCAGTTTTTCACAATTCCTGACATTTAATCTAGTAAGAATTTCCTGTTTTAGGTCAGTTAGGATCACCACTTTATTTTAAGAATGTGAAATGTCAGAATAATAGTAGAGAGAATTATTAATTTCACCTTTTTTTCTTTCATCACATTCCCAGTGGGTCAGAAGTTGACATACACTCAATTAGTATTTGGTGGCATTGCCTTTAAATTGTTTAACTTGGGTCAAATGTTTAAGGTAGCCTTCTACAAGCTTCCCACAATAAGTTGGGTGAATTTTGGCCCATTCCTCCTGACAGAGCTGGTGTAACTGAGTCAGGCTTGTAGGCCTCCTTGCTCGCACGCTTTTTCAGTTCTGCCCACACATTTTCTATAGGATTCAGGTCAGGGCTTTGTGATGGCCACTCCAATATCTTGACTTTGTTATCCTTAAGCCATTTTGCCACAACTTTGGAAGTATGCTTGGGGTCATTGTCCATTTGGAAGACCCATTTGAGACCAAGCTTAAACTTCCTGACTGATGTCTTGAGATGTTGCTTCAATATCTCCATATAATTTTCCTCCCTCATGATGCCATCTATTTTGTGAAGTGCACCAGTCCCTCCTCCAGCAAAGCACCCCCACAACATGACGCGGCCACCCCCGTGCTTTATGTGTAGTTGCAAACCATAGTCTGGCTTTTTTATGGCGGTTTTGGAGCAGTGGCTTCTTCCTTGCTGAGCGGCCTTTCTGGTTACGTCGATATAGTTCTCGTTTTACTGTGGATATAGATACTTTTGTACATGTTTCTTCCAGCATCTTCACAAGGTTCTTTGCTGTTGTTCTGGGATTGATTTGCACTTTTCGCACCAAAGTACGTTCATCTCTAGGAGACAGAGTGCGTCTCCTTCCTGAGCGACATGACGGCTGCGTGGTCCCATGGTGTTTATACTTGCGAACTATTGTTTGTACAGATGAACGTGGTACCTTCAGGCGTTTGGAAATTGCTCCCAAAGATGAACCAGACTTGTGGAGGTCAACCATTTTTTTGGGCTGAATTCTTTATATTTTCCCATGATGTCATGCAAAGAGGCACTGAGTTTAAAGGTAGGCCTTGAAATACATCCACAGGTACACCTCCAATTGACTCAAATGATGTCAACTAGCCTATCAGAAGCTTCTAAAGTCATGACATCATTTTCTGGAATTTTCCAAGCTGTTTAAAGGCACAGTCAACTTAGTGTATGTAAACTTCTGACCTACTGGAATTGTGATACAGTGAATTATAAGTGAAATAATATGTCTTTAAACAATTGTTGGAATAATTAATTGTGTCATGCACAAAGTAGATGTCCTAACCGACTTGCCAAAACTATCGTTTGTTGACAAGAAATTTGTGGAGTGGTTGAAAAACGAGTTTGTACATACTGTACATACTACACTCTTACAAAAAAAGGTTCTGGATAGAACCAAAAAGGGTTCTATGCTTGCTTCATATAGTGCATTCGGGAAGTATTCAGACCCCCTTCACCTTTTCCACATTTTGTTACGTTGTAAGCTTTAAAAAAAAAGGCAGCCAGCTTGGAGTTTGCCAAAAGGCACCGAAATTACCCTCAGACCATGAGAAACAAGATTCTCTGGTCTGACGAAACCAAGATTGAACTCTTTCACCGTCATGTATGGAGGAAACTGGCACCATCCCTACGGTGAAGCATGGTGGTGGCAGCATCATGCTGTGGGGATGTTTTTCAGCGGCAGGGCATGGGAGACTAGTCACGATCGAGGGAAAGCTGAACGGAGCAAAGTACAGAGAGAACCTTGATGAAAACCTGCTCCAGTACTCAGAACCTCAGACTGGGGAGAAGGTTCACCTTCCAACAGGACAACGACCTTAAACACACAGTCAAGACAACTCAAGAGTTTCTTCAGGACAAGTCTCTGAATGTCCTTGAGTAGCCCAGCCAGAGCCCGGACTTGAACCCGATCAAACATCTCTGGACAGACCTGAAAATAGCTGTGCAACGACGCTCCACATCCAACCTAACAGAGCTTGACAGGATCTGCAGAGAAGAATGGGAGAAACTCCCCAAATACAGGTGTGCCAAGCTTGTAGCGTCATACCCAAGAATACTCGAGGCTGTAATCACTGCCAAAGGTGCTTTAACAAAGTACTGAATACTTATGTAAATGTAATATTTTAGTTTTACATTTTTTTATACATTTGCAACATTTCTAATAACCTGTTTTTGCTATGTCATTATGGGGTATTGTGTGTAGATTGATGTGGGGGAAAAACAATTTAATCCATTTTAGAATATGGCTATAATGTAACAAAATGTGGAAAAAGTGAAGGGGTCTGAATACTTTCCGAATGCACTGTGCATGGCTTCTACATCTACATCTACACCAAAACCTGAACTATAGACCTCGGTTTAAAAGCTGACAGTGTTTTTATATACCTTTTATTTTATTTTGAATCCTGCGGCTCTGTTGGGCTAAATTGCTGTGAGCGCCGCTATCTATCCCAGGATCCTGCCAGATTCCGTATAGGAGGAGAGACGAGAAAGCCCAGCTAGCCTAGTTGTCTCGGCGGGCTCAAATGGAGGCCGCTAATCTAACGCAGGAACTGTGTTTACTTTGCTTTGTTCCGGGACAATGTGGACCGTGCTGACTTTCAATGTAGCAACTGCTTGCGGAGGACTACAGGAGCGAAGCAGCTACTCTTGGCAAGCAAGTAGCAAACCTACATAAGCTACTGAGAAACCCACGTCCACCTACTTTTTATTTTTCTTCCACCCCAGTAGCCGGACGCCGCTCTGGTCTGGTGGTAGTTTCGCCGCCATGTCGCGGCTCTCCACAGCCGACTGGCCGGTGCTTGGCAGGGTTACATCCCCGAATGGGTCTCCCCCTTTCCTAGAGAACGGAACTGTTCTCGACCCAACCAACCAGCCATGGAGTTACGTCATTCGCCTTGGACGTCGAAGAAGGTGTCCTCTGGCAATGGTGGTCTCCATGAGATGTTGAGCCCGGAACTGACACAGACCAAAAACAGATTTGCCGCCCTGGATCCAGAGGTTCCAGCGCCTTCGTCCTGGGTGGGTTCCCAATCAAGATCCTATCTGGAGGTAGCTGCGTCTTCGTCCTTTGTTCTGTCTCCCTCTCCAGTGGCTTCTACCTCGTGTTCAGATCCTCTGACCTCACCCGCTGCCTGAGAGACCGGCCCATTCAACATCACCAGCTGTCATCATAGGCAGCTCTATGGTGGGAAACATCTCGGTTCCCAAGGCAAAAACCCTGTGCTACCCAGGAGCACGAGTACAGAACATAACAAGGCTGCTTCCAACTGTTCTACCACAGATGCCGGGAGCTGACACTGTCGTAGTCCATGTGGGGTCAAACGACATCAGAAGGGCTAGCATGGAACATTTGAAAATGGATTTTAAAGAACTGATTTTAGCATTAAAATAATTTCAGGTCCAGTACCATCGTTGGGCCGCGGGTGTGAAAGATTCAGCAGACTGCTGGCATTACACATCTGGCTAAAAGACTACTGTAGCTCTGCTGGAGTCACTTTTATTGATAACTTTGACACCTTCTGGAAACAGAAGATACTCTACAGGAATGACGGAGTCCATCCATATCATCTTGGCTCCTGGACTCTGTCCACGCATTTCAAGGCTGCGTTGAAACAATGACTGGTAAATGATCCAAGACCAGCTGTCACGCCCTGACCTTAGAGAGCCTTTTTATGTCTCTATTTGGTTTGGTCAGGGTGTGATTTGGGTGGGCATTCTATGTTCTGATTTCTATGTTTTGTGTTTCTATGTTTTGGCCGGGTATGGTTCTCAATCAGGGACAGCTGTCTATCGTTGTCTCTGATTGGGAATCATACTTAGGCAGCCTTTTTCCCTTTTGCTATTGTGGGAAGTTATCTTTGTTAGTGGCACTATTGCCCTTGTAAGCTTCACGGTCGTTTCTTTGTTTTGTTGGCGACATTCATTCAAATAAAGAAAATGTACGCTCACCACGCTGCGCTTTGGTCCACTTCTTCAGACGGTTGTGACACCAGCTCGGTTAATCCCTAACATTGTGACAATGACTAGTCATAATGATGCATCAAATGTACATGATTTTAGGGGCATTGTAAAAAACACAATGTATGTAATTTAATTGATGTACCCCTAATTGCACCCGAATACATCTGTTTATCCTACAGCTATTGTAAGCAGTAATCATGAGCCTATAAACCAGAGTTACACTGTTAGCACTGAGGTGGTGTGCAATAGTAGGAAGACCACTTTATGCCGCTCACCCTGCACTATCAGCTCCAATGTAAATAACATGAGTAAGTCTACCTCTGATAAGCTTCCCAGTAAAGCATTAAAAACAATCAAGCAACCCATAAAAGTGCTAAAAATAGCCCATATTAACATATGTAGCCAAAGAAACAAGGTCCATGAAGTCAATAATTTGCTTGTAACAGATGACATTCATATTCTGACTATCTCTGGAACTCACTTAGATAATACCTTTGATGATACAGTGGTAGCAATGCATGGTTATAACATCTACCGAAAAGACAGAAATGCCAACGGGGGCGGTGTTGCAGTCTATATTCAGCACCACATTAATGTAAAGCTTAGAGACGATCTAATGTTAAATACTGTTGAGGTAATATGGCTACAGGTTCATCTGCCTCACCTAAAGCCCATTCTTGTGGGAAGCTGCTATAGACCACCAAGTGCTAATAGTCAGTATCTGGGTAATATGTGTGAAATGCTTGATAATGTATATGATATCAACAGAGAAGTATATTTTCTGGGTGATTTAAATATTGACTGGCTATCATCAAGCTGCCCACTCAGGAAAAAACATCAAACTGTAACCAGTGCCTGCAACCTGGATCCGGTTGTCAGTCAACCTGCCAGGGTAGTTACAAACAGCACAGGAGTTAAATCATCAACATGTATTGATCACATCTTTACTAATGCTGCAGATATTTGCTTTAAAGCAGTATCCAAATCCATAGTATGTTGTGATCACAATATAATAGCCATATCTAGGAAAACCAAAGTTCCAATGGCTGGGCCTAATATAGTGTGTAAGAGGTCATACAAGACATTTTGTAGTGATTCATATGTTGATGATGTAAAGAATATTTACTGGTCTGTGGTGTGTATTGAGGAGCAACCAGATGCTGCTGGTCTGTGGTGTGTATTGAGGAGCAACCAGATGCTGCTGGTCTGTGGTGTGTATTGAGGAGCAACCAGATGCTGCTGGTCTGTGGTGTGTATTGAGGAGCAACCAGATGCTGCACTTGACGCATTTATGAAAATATGTATTCCAGTTACTAATAAGCATGCACCCATTAAGAAAATGACTGTAAAAACTGTTAAATCCCCTTAGATTGATGAGGAATTGAAAAATGGTATGGTTGAGAGGGATGAGACAAAAGGTATGGCAATTAAGTCTGGCAGCCCAACTGATTGGCAAACGTACTGCAAATTAAGAAATCATGTGACTAAACTAAAGAAAAAATAAACTACACTATGAAACAAAGAAAAATTATATAAAGAATTATAGTAAAAAGCTTTGGGGCACCTTATATCAAATTTTGGGGAAAAAAGTCGCCTCCGTCATTCATTGAATCAGATGGCTCATTCATCACAAAGCCCACTGATATTGCAAACTACTTTAAGACTTCATTGGGATAGGGGGCAGCATTTTCACTTTTGGATGAAAAGCATTCCCAGAGTAAACTGCCTGCTACTCAGTCCCAGATGCTAATATATGCATATTATTAGTATTGGATAGAAAACAATCCGAAGTTTCTAAAACTGTTTAAATGATGTCTGTGAGTATAACAGAACTCATATGGCAGGCAAAAACCTGAGAACAAATCCAACCAGGAAGTGGGAAATCTGAGGTTGGTCGTTTTTCAACTTAGCCCCTATTAAAGACACAGTGGGATATTGGTCATCTTGCACTTCCTAAGCCTTCCACTAGATGTCAACAGTCTTTAGAACGTTGTTTCAGGCTTCTACTGTGAAGGGGGGCTGAATGAGAGGGGAATGAGTCAGAGGTCTGGCAGAGAGCCACGGGCTCGTGACGCGCAGTCATGTGAGAGCGACCTGCGTTCCATTGCTTTTCTACAGACAAAGGAATTGTCCGGTTGGAACATTTTTGAAGATTTATGGTAAAAACATCCTAAAGATTGATTCTATACTATGTTTGACATGTTTCTACGGACTGTACCGGAACTTTTTGGACTTTTCGTCCGACCTTTCCTCTAGACTTGCCCGTGCCCCGTGAGTTTCGATTTGTATACTAAACACGCTAACAAAGGGAGGTGTTTGGACATCTGGGATTCCTGGGAGTGCATCCTGATGAAGATCATCAAAGGTAAGGGAATATTTATAATGCTATTTCTGACTAATGTTGACTACACAACATGGCGGATATTTCTTTGTCTGGTCTGAGCGCCGTACTCAGGTTATTGCATGGTATGCTTTTTCCGTAAAGTTTTTTTGAAATCTGTTTTCTTTATTTTTGTTTTCTTTCTCTGTTTTCTTTATATTTTGGTTAAGTCAGGGTGTGACTAGGGTGGATATGCTAGTTTTTGTATTGTCTAGGGGTTTTGTATTGTCTAGGGTTTTTGTATGTCTAGGGTTTTGTAGGTCTAGGTATTTTTATGTTTATGGTGGCCTGATATGGTTTCCAATCAGAGGCAGCTGTTTATCGTTGTCTCTGATTAGGGATCATATTTAGGTAGCCATTTCCCTTTGGTGATTGCGGGATCTTGTTCTATGTTTAGTTGCCTGTCTGCACTATTCATATAGCTTCACGGTTCGTTTTGTTATTTTGTTTGTTTGTTCAGTGTTTCAATCTTTAAATAAAGAAGAATGTACTCATACCACGCTGCACCTTGGTCTCATTCGTATGAAGAACGTGACAGTGACTTGGTGGTGACCTAACATAATCGTTTGTGGAGCTTTCGCTGTAAAGCCTTTTTGAAATTAGACACTGGCTGGATTAACGAGAATTGTATCTTTAAAATGGTGCCTAAATACTTGTACAGTGGGGCAAAAAAAGTATTTAGTCAGCCACCATTTGGGCAAGTTCTCCCACTTAAAAAGATGAGAGAGGCCTGTAATTTTCATCATAGGTACACTTCAACTATGACAGACAAAAAAAAAATCCAGAAAATCACATTGTAGGATTTTTAATGAATTTATTTGCAAATTATGGTGGAAAATAAGTATTTGGTCACCTACAAACAAGCAAGATTTCTGTCTCTCACAGACCTGTAACTTCTTCTTTAAGAGGCTCCTCTGTCCTCCACTCGTTACCTGTATTAATGGCACCTGTTTGAACTTGTTATCAGTATAAAAGACACCTGTCCACAACCTCAACGAGTCACACTCCAAACTCCACTATGGCCAAGACCAAAGAGCTGTCTAAGGACACCAGAAACAAAATTGTAGACCTGCACCAGGCTGCGAAGACTGAATATGCAATAGGTAAGCAGCTTGGTTTGAAGAAATCAACTGTGGGAGCAATTATTAGGAAATGGAAGACATACAAGACCACTGACAATCTCCCTCGATCTGGGGCTCCACGCAAGATCTCACCCCGTGGGGTCAAATTGCAGGCATTGCCACTCCTATTTGCTATATCTTCAATTTAAGCCCACTAGAGAGCATGTGCCCTCAGGCCTGGAGGGAAGCTACAGTTATTCCGCTACCCAATAATAGTAAAGCCCCCTTTACTGGCTCAAATAGCTGACCAATCAGCCTGTTACCAACCCTTAGTAAACTTCTGGAAAATAAATATGTTTCCATAATATAATCCATTTAGAATCAGGAATTCCCCAGGGTAGCTGTTTAGGCCCCTTGCTTTTTCCCTTTTTACTAAAGACATGCCACTGACTTTGAGTAAAGCCAGAGTGTCTATGTATGCGGATGGCTCAACGCTATACATGTCAGCTATTACAGCGACTGAAATGACTGCAACACTCAACAAAGAGCTGCAGTTAGTTTCAGAGTGGGTGGCAAGGAATAAGTTAGCCTAAATATTTCTAAAACTAAAAGCATTGTATTTGGAACAAAACACTCACTAAACCCTAAACCTCAACTAAATCTTGTAATAAATCATGTGGAAATTGAGCAAGTTGAGATGACTAAACTGCTTTGAGTAACCCTAGATTGTAAACTGTCAGGGTCAAAAGATATTGATGCAGCAGTACCTAAGATGGGGAGAAGTGTGTCTATAATAAAGCGACGTTTTGCCTTCTTAACAACACTATCAACAAGGAAGGTCCTACAGGCCCTAATTTTGTCGCACCTTGACTACTGTTCAGTCGTGTGGTCAAGTGCCACAAAAAAGGACTTAGGAAAATTGCAATTGGCTCAGAACAGGGCCGCACGGCTGGCCCTTGAATGTACACAGAGAGCTAAAATTAATAAAATGCATGTCAATCTCTCCTGGCTGAAAGAGAGATTGACTTCATCACTACTTTTATTTATGAGAGGTATTGACATGTTGAATGCACCGAGCTGTCTGTCTAAACTACTGGCACAAAGCTCGGACCCCCATGCATACCCCACAAGATATGCCACAAGAGGTCTCTTCACAGTCCCCAAGTCCAGAACAGACTATGGGAGGCACACAGTACTACATAGAGCCATGACTACATGGAACTCTATTCCACATCAAGTAACTGACGCAAGCAGTAAAATGTTATTTAAAAAACAGATTAAAAAAACACCTTATGGAACAGCGGGGACTGTGAAGCAACACAAACATTGGCACAGACACATGCATACACACACACACACATGATAACATACACACTATACATACACATGTATTTAATACTGTAGATATGTGGTACTGGTGGAGTAGGGGCCTGAGAGCACACAGTGTGTTGTGAAATCTGTGAATGTATTGTAATGTTTTTAAAATTGTATAAACTTCCTTAGTTTTGCTGGACCCCAGGCAGCAGCTAATGGGGATCCATAATAAATACAAATACATCTGCATTTCTTGCTGTTTGGGGTTTTAAGCTGGGTTTCTGTATAGCACTTTGTAACATTGGCTGATGTAAAAATAAAAAAAAGGCTTTATAAATCCATTTGATTGATTGATTAAGATTCAATATAGAACCGAAGTTGGTTCCATATAGAATCCTGTAGGAAACCCGAGGGTTCTATATGGAAACAATTTTGGTTCAGTGAGAAGAAGCCCTTGGGTTCTGATCAAAGAACTCTACAAAGGGTTTTATATAGAACCTTTACGGGTGCCATATTCATGGGTTGCAAGTTTCGTCACAATATTGTTTTGAACGTTCATTTTGGACTGATACTCGACTGAGCATTCAGTGCATTACAGTGACTTGGAAATACAATGACATTCAAAAGGAGACAAATATTTAGTAGGAAAACCTTTTGTTATCATTTGGATGTCTCCAGATTGACTTTAGATGCAGCTAGCTAGCTGGCTAAGATTGAGGAGAGGCCACCGGATTTTAGCTCGCTAATGTTAGCATTGCTAGCTATTTTTGACAAACTTTGCTAGCTAATGACAACATTGCAATCTGTCTAAAGTAAATTTGACGACATGATAATGCTGGCAAAGTTGTTTCCTACTAAATATGTGACAACTTTAGCAATGCCATTGTATTTCCAGGCACTGTAATGTAATTTAAACCTAACAGTAGTTAGCCTCTGTCCAGAATGACTGGGCTTATCACCACATTAGGGCACCACTATGGCACCACCGAGTGACGGAGGTGCAACCTATGAATATGAAGCAAGCACTAGAACCCTTTTTGGTTTTATCCAGAACCTTTTTTTCTAAGAGTGTAGATACAATTGATGCACTACTTGTACATAATTTGCAGTATATATAACGTGGGGTGGTTTCCCAGACACAGATTAAGCATACTGCTAGACTAGAAATCATTTCTAATTGAGATTCTCCATTGAACATGCTTTTTAATCCAGGACTAGGTTTCTGTCACGCCTGCTCCCGCTTCCCCTCTCTGGCGCTCGAGGGCTCCCGTCATTACGTACACCTGTCACCATCGTTACACGCAACATCGCTCATTGGACTCAACAGGACTCCTTTACTTTGTTGATTGCCCCTTTATATCTGTCTGCTCCTCAGTTTGTTCCCCGTGTCAGCATTATTGCCGTTTTGTTTCCCCTCTCCAAGACGCTGTCCATTTTCTTTTCCTGTCCATGTTTCATTAAATGTTCACTCCCTGTACTTGCTTCTCATCTCCAGCGTCGGTCCTTACAGTATCATAGATTTATCATGAAAGAGTTTTGCTAAACATCACAGCAAAAGGTGCATCATATTTGAAGCATTTTTGTCTGAATGTTTGCTCATTTATCATGTCTTTAATCTATCACTTCCTCTTTTTCATGTGTTCAGGGAGAGGAAAAAGAAGGGAGGGAAGAGTGATGAGAAGAATAAGAAGGGGACGTCTGGTGGAGGGAGGGAGCGAGAGAGGGAGAGGACGACAGGAAACGACAGCTTTAAGAGCAGGGAGTTTATCTCCAGCGAAGAGAGCTCCTCAGAGTCAGACAGAGGCAAGGGCAAACGCAAACGCAAGGTGAGGACAATGTACTTCACATATAACATTTTGCTACAAGTATGGCATTTCAGACAATTGTTTTGTTTAATCATGTTCACACCTCTTCTTTTACCCTCTATCTCTCTCTCCCCATCTCTCTCTCAGGGTTCAGATGAACTAGAGGAGGTGGCCTCGACCCCACCCAGTTCTGACTCAGGATCAGACTGAGGCGCGCCTGAGAGGAGCGAGAGAAAGAGAGGGAAGAACATGGAGAGGGAAAAGAGGGCAAAGTGTGGAGAGGGGTTGTGAACTCTCTACCGCCCTCCGTTCCTCTCTCTCATACGCTTGTTCTATTCTATTTTAAAGCACAGGAATCAAGTATGAAGATAATTCATACCGATGTATTCAAAAATATTCTGTCCAGGAATTGTAAAACGATCCCCCTCATCTCAGGAAGTGAAATACTGTATTTAATGATTTTAGCCCAGTGCAAAAATCCCATAACCTGACCAGTGTCATGACTACATTTCCCAGCTACACATGCATGACACTGTCTGTTGGTTTAGGCTGTGAACAACTCAGGTAAAAACCCTTGCCTGCTGTTAAATGTAGTTTTCCAGAATATTACTAAATTAAATATTATAAGTAAATGCTCTTTTCCATGTCTTGAGTGTTTTGGTGCTGACTGGCGTAAATGCTGTCTTTCACATAACGTAACACATGTTCACAAACACACACACACATAAACAACCATTTGCTATTAGCGAAGCACAATAAACATTCTATGGTTATTCCACACGGTTTAGAAGGATGTGTGGTGTTGGACTGAGTTAGAGGAAGGAGGAGGGCTGTGGTTTCAATATACCATGGTGTGGTCAACTATGAGCAGTGCGAATGACGGGGAGGAACGGAGAGAGGGACGGATGGAGGAGGCCTGTCTTTTAAGTGTCTGTGCGTAGTCTGATACTGATGACAAGCGCTCTAACGGATATCAATTCTCTCTCCCCTCTCCTTCTCAGCCAACCACAACATCTATTTTCTCGTTCTTTCTCTCTCACACACTCCCTTTTGTTCTCCCTCTCTCAGTTTCTCTGCACACCCTTTCTCTCCAACCACAACATATTCTGTATATGACAGCTACATTGTTTATCTACCACAACACTTACCCTCTTCTCTCTACATGCTAGCCCTGGATTGATATAACTTTAAACAGTAGATATATTTTTTATTGTCACATACACCGGATAGGTGCAGTGAAATGTGTTGTTTTACAGGGTCAGCCGTAGTACAGCGCCCCTGGAGCAAATTAGTGTTGTGCCTTTTTGTTGTTTCTCTCTCCCCTTCTCCTTCGTCTTCTGTCTGTCCTCTCCAGCCCTCTAGCTCTCTCCTTCCTCTCAGACCACTTACTAGGTAATCTAATTGAAGGTGTGGATGAGTTGTATTTATCATCTATTAAGTCAATTCCCTTTCTCTCTCCATCTCTTTCTCTCAGTCTCTCCCCAGCTGTCTTTCTCTTTCTCCCCCTCTCTCTCGTTCTCCAATTTCTAAGGAAATCTAATAACAAGTTGGAAAGAACTTCCTAGTATCTGTATTTTCTAACGGCGCCACAATCATCATTATGAGAAATATAACTCTCTGGGCGCATCCCAAATGGCGCCCTATTCCTTATATAGTGCACTACTTTCGACCAGGGCCTATAGCGTGTAATTTGGGACTTAGCATCTGTCTCTCTGTTAGCCCAGAGGGTTATGGTGTACTGTATACTTAACAGGGTCATGCCTTAAAAACGTACAATCCGTCGTACAGTGCCTGTAATTTGGACTAGGACACTGTTGCCACCCCCCGACACTATCTCTGACCGCTTTAATGTCCAAAAAGGCCCATTAAATTCCTTTGTTTAGCAGATGCTCTTATCCAAAGAGACTTACTGGAGCTACGAGGGATAAGTGCTTTGCTCAAAGGCACATCAACAGATTGTTCACCTTGTCAGCTCAGGGATTTGAACCAGTGACCTTTCAGTTACTGGCCAAACGCTCTTAATGACTAGGCCACCTCAACCTGAGGAAATATAAAGAAAAAACACCCCAAAACAATATTTTGGCATTTGTTTCATAAGTCCATTGTTGAAAAATGCCAAAATGTTTGACATGTCAGCAATCAAGTTTTCAAGATATATAACTTTCAAAACAAAGAAATACGGTGCATTTGGAAAGTATTCAGACCCCTTGACTTTTTCCACTTTTTGTTTTAAAAATCCTCATCAATCTACACACAATACCCCATAATGACAAGGTGAAAACAGGTTTTGAGAAATCTTTGCAAATGTATTAAAAATAAAAATTATTATTACCTTATTTACATAAGTATTCAGAACCTTTGCTATGAGACTCGAAATTCCATTGATCATCCTTGAGATGTTTCTACAACTTGATTGAAGTCCACCTGTGGTAAATTCAATTGATTGGACATGATTTGGAAAGGCACAAACCTGTCTATGTAAGGTCCCACGGTTGACAGTGCATGTCAGACCAAAAACCAAGCCATGAGGTCGAATGCAGAGCTCCGAGACAGGATTGTGTCGAGGCACAGATCTGGGGAAGGGAACCAATCAAACAAATCAATCAAATGTGTTTCTGGCTGTGCCGGGTAGAGATTATAACAGAATCAAAATCAAATCAAATGTATTTATATAGCCCTTCGTACATCAGCTTATATCTCAAAGTGCTGTACAGAAACCCAGCCTAAAACCCCAAACAGCAAACAATGCAGGTGTAGAAGCACGGTGGCTAGGAAAAACTCCCTAGAAAGGCCAAAACCTAGGAAGAAACCTAGAGAGGAACCAGGCTATAAGGGGTGGCCAGTCCTCTTCTGGCTGTGCCGGGTGGAGATTATAACAGAACATGGCCAAGATGTTCAAATGTTCATAAATGACCAGCATGGTCAAATAATAATAATCACCCGGACAGGAAGATCACGTCAATGACTCAACCCACTCAAGTGGCGCACCCATCCTAGGGACGGCATGGAAGAGCACCAGTAAGCCAGTGACTCAGCCCCTGTAATAGGGTTAGAGGCAGAGAATCCCAGTGGAGAGAGGGGAACTGGCCAGGCAGAGACAGCAAGGGCGGTTCGTTGCTCCAGTGCCTTTCCATTCCCATTTCCTTCACACTCCTGGACCAGACTACACTTAATCATAGGACCTACTGAAGAGACGAGTCTGCGTCTCTCACATGGATAGGCAGACCATTCCATAATAATGGAGCTCTATACGAGAAAGCCCTGCCTCCAGCTGTTTGCCTAGACATTCGAGGGACAGTAAAAAGGCCTGCGTCTTGTGACCGTAGCGTACGTGTAGGTATGTACGGCAGGACCAAATCGGAAAGATAGGTAGGAGCAAGCCCATGTAATGCTTTGTAGGTTAGCAGTAAAACCTTGAAATCAGCCCTAGCCTTAACAGGAAGCCAGTGTAGAGAGGCTAGCACTGGGGTAATATGATAACATTTTGGGGTTCTAGTCAAGATTCTAGCAGCCGGTGTTTAGCACTAACTGAAGTTTATTTAGTGCTTTATCCAGGTAGCCGGAAAGTAGAGCATTGCAGTAGTATAACCTAGAAGTGACAAAAGCATGGATAGGTTTTTCTACATCATTTTTGGACAGAAAGTTTCAGATTTTGCAATGTTACGTAGATGGAAAAAAGCTGTCCTTGAAGCAGTGTTGATATGTTCATCAAAAGAGAGATCAGGGTCCAGAGTAACGCAATCAACAATCAAGATGAATTGCCAGATTCAACAGAATATCTCTTTGCTTCTTGGAGCCCATAACTATCATCTCTTTTGTCTGAGTTTAAAAGTAGAACATTTGGCGCCATCCACTTCCTTATGTCTGAAACACAGGCTTCCAGGGAGGGCAATTTTGGGGCTTCACCATGTTTCATCGAAATGTAACGTGTGTGTCGTCCGCATAACAGTGAAAGTTAACATTATGCTTCCGAATGACATCACCAAAAGTTAAAATATATTGTGAAAACAATAGTGGTCCTAAAACGGAGCATTGAGGAACACTGAAATTTAGAGCTGATTTGTCAGAGGAAAAACCATCTACAGAGACTAACTGATATCTTTCAGACAGATAAGATCTACATCAGGCCAGAACTTGTCCGTGTAGACCAATTTGGGTTTCCAATCTCTCCAAAAGAATGTGGTGAGAGTGCAGAACCTCGGTCTGACGCCATTAAAAGGTAATTGACCACCTTTACCACAAGTGCAGTCTCAGTGCTATGATGGGGTCTAAAACCAGACTGAAGCGTTTCATATACATTGTTTGTCTTCAAGAAGATAGTAAGTGGCTGCGCAACTGCTTCTCATACATTTTTTGAGAGGAACGGGAGATTCAATATAAGCCGATAGTTTCTTATATTTTCTGGGTCAAGGTTTGGCTTTTGCAAGAGGCTTTACTACTGCCACTTTTAGTGAGTTTGGTACACTTCCGGTGGATAGAGAGCCGTTTATTATGTTCAAAATATGAGGGCCAAGCACAGGAAGCAGCTCTTTCAGTAGTTTAGTTGGAATAGGATCCAGTATGTTTACGGATGTGAAACGGCTAGCTAGTTAGCGGTGGTGTGCGCTAATAGCGTTTCAATCGGTGACGTCACTTGCTCTGAGACCGTAGTGGTTCCCCTTGCTCTGCAAGGGCCGTGGCTTTTGTGGAGCGATGGGCAACGATGCTTTGAGGGTGACTGTTGACGTGTGCAGAGCGTCCCTGGTTCGCGCCCAGGTCGGGGCTAAAGTTATACTGTTACATATGCAGCTTGAAGGTTTAGAGGCCATGATTATTTTCATCAATGTGTCAACAGATAAAGAATTAATAAACTTGAGTGTCTCCCTTGATCCTAGGTCCTGGCAGTGTTGTGCAGACTCAGGACAAATGAGCTTTGGAGGAATACGCAGATTTAAAGAGGAGTCCGTAATTTGCTTTCTAATGATCATGATCTTTTCATCAAAGACGTTTATCACTGCTGAAGTGAAAGCCATCCTCTCCTGGGGAATGCTGCTTTTTAGTTAGCTTTGCGACAGTATCAAAAATGTGTTTTGGTTTGTTGTTATTTTCCTCAATTAAGTTGGAAAAATAGGATGATCGAGCAGCACTGAGGGCTCTTCGATACTGTACTGTCTTTAAAAGCTAGTTGGAAGACTTGCAGTTTAGCGTAGCGCCATTTCCGTTCCAATTTTCTGGAAACTTGCTTCAGAGCTCGGGTATTTTCTGTATACCAGCGAGTTAGTTTCTTATGACTAATCTTTTCTGTTTTTAGGGGTGCGACTGCATCTAGGGTATTACGCAAGGTTAAATTGAGTTCCTCAGTTAGGTGGTTAACTGATTTTTGTACTCTGACGTCCTTGGGTAGGCGGAGGGAGTCTGGAAGGGCATCTAGGAATTTTGGGTTGTCCGAGAATTTATAGCACGGCCCCTTGGTTGGGGTCTGAGCTGATTATTTGTTGTGATTGTACACTTAATAAAATGGTGGTCCGATAGTCCAGGATTATGAGGACAAACATTAAGATCCACAACATTTAGTGAGTAGGTCCGGAGACATGTTGGACAAAGCCCACTGGCTCCGAAAGCCTTTTGGAGTGAGTCTGTGGACTTTTCCATGTGAATATTAAAGTCACCAAAAAAATTAATATTATCTGCCATGACTACAAGGTCCGATAGGAATTCAGTGAGGAACGCTGTATATGGCCAGGAGGCCTGTAAACAGTAGCTAGTAAAAAGTAAAAGTAATTGAGTAGGCTGCATAGATTTCATGAGTAGAAGCTCAAAAGACGAAAACGCAGTTTTGCGGGATGCGCGGGGGATATGGTAACTAGTGTAATCAGGAGGTGAGGCCTCATTTAACACAGTAAATTCATCAGGCTTAAGCCATGTTTCATTCAGGCCAATCACATCAATATTATGATCAGTGATTAGTTAATTGACTATAACTGCCTTTGAAGTGAGGGATCTAACATTAAGTAGCCCTATTTTGAGATGTGAGATATCACAATCTCTTTCAATAATGACAGGAATGGAGGAGGTCTTTATTCCAGTGAGATCTCTAAGGTGAACACTGCCATGTTTAGTTTTGCCCAACCTGGATTGAGGCACAGACACGGTCTCAATGGGGATAGCTGAGTTGACTACACTGATTGTGCTAGTGGCAGACTCCACTAAGCTGGCAGGCTGGCTAACAGCCTGCTGTCTGGCCTGCACCCTATCTCATTGTGGAGCTAGTGGAGTTAGAGCCCTGTCTATGTTGGTAGATAAGATGATATGACCCCTCCAGCTAGGATGGAGTCCATCACTGCTCAGCAGGCCAGGCTTGGTCCTGTTTGTGGGTGAGTCCCAGAAAGAGAGCCAATTATCTACAAATTCTATCTTTTGGGAGGGGCAGTTTTCAACCAGCGATTGAGTTGTGAGACTCTGTAAATCTCACTCCCCCTAACTGTGAGGGGGCCAGAGACAATTACTCAATGCCGACAAATCTTTAAATCTGATTTACACGCTGAAGCTATGTTGCGCTCTGACTGTTTCATCCTAACATCATTGGTGCCGACGTGGATAACAATATCCCTATACCAAAGATGTTCTCATCTATCTGTGCCAATACTCTCTACACTCGCCAGTTTTAGCCTTAGCCAGCACCATCTTCAGATTAGCCTTAACATTGGTAGCACTGCCCCCTGGTAAACAGTGTATGATCGCTGGATGATTCGTCTTAAGTCTAATACTGCGGGTAATGGAGTCACTAATGACTTGCGTTTTCAATTTGTCAGAGCTAATGGTGGGAGGCTTCGGTGTCTCAGACCCCGTAACGGGAGGAGGAGAGACCAGAGAAGGCTCGGCCTCTGACTCCGACCTGTTGCTCAATGGGGAGTACCGGTTGTGAAAGTTTCTGTTGGCTGAATGAGCTACACCGGTTGAGCATTCCTACAGCATTTCCTTCCAGAAGCCATGGAAAAATTGTCCGGACTGTGTTGGGGATTTATACTACTATCTGTAGTTGTTTGTGGCACAGTCACTGTTTCATACTTTCCTAGACTTAAATTACCCTTGCCTAACGATTGAATCTGAAGCTGGGCTAGCAGCACACCTATCCTCGACAAAGGGTGATAGTTCTCCCATATGTTAATGTTAATACTTAGCTTCGGCTGGTGGAGGTCCTGACAAACCACGTCCAGATAAAGCATCATGTTAATGTTAATACTTAGCTTCGGCTGGTGGAGGTCCTGACAAACCACGTCCAGATAAAGCATCATGTTAATGTTAATACTTAGCTTCGGCTGGTGGAGGTCCTGACAAACCACGTCCAGATAAAGCATCATGTTAATGTTAATACTTAGCTTCGGCTGGTGGAGGTCCTGACAAACCACGTCCAGATAAAGCATCATGTTAATGTTAATACTTAGCTTCGGCTGGTGGAGGTCCTGACAAACCACGTCCAGATAAAGCATCATGTTAATGTTACTACTTTGCTTCGGCTGGTGGAGGTCCTGACAAACCACGTCCAGATAAAGCGTCCGGGGTGAAAAAGTTGAATGAAAAAAGTTGAGCGAGATTTCAAATATAAAATGGTAATTAAAAAGTAAAAACTGTAAAGTTAGCAGGTAGAAAAGTAAGTTTAGCAACAAACCGCACAGCAGCACGTAAACAACAAGTCTACAAGTTGTGACCGGAAGTTACGTCAAGTGTGCTTGGATGTTTGCAAGGGTGATCGTGGAGCTGGGTACCCATAAATGTCTGCAGCATTGAAGGTCCCCAAGAACACAGTGGCTTCCACCATTTTTAAATGGAAGACGTTGGAACAACCAAGACTCTTCCTAGAGCTGGACACCTGGGCAAAACTAAGCAATTTGGGAAGAAGGACCTTGGTCAGGGCGGTGACCAAGAACCCGATGGTCACTCTGAAAGAGCTCCAGAGTTCCTCTGTGGAGATGGGAGAACCTTCCAGAAGGACAACCATCTCTGCAGCACCACCAATCAGGCCTTTGTGGTAGTGGCCAAACGGAAGCCACTCCTCACTAAAAGGCACATGACAGCCTGCTTGGAGTTTGTCAAAAGGCACCTAAAGGACTCTCAGACCATGAGAAACAAGATTCTCTGGTCTGATGAAACCAAGATTGAACTCTTTGGCCTGAATGCCAATCATCACGTCTGGAGGAAACATTGCATGGTGTGGTGAAGCATGTTGGTGGCAGCATCATGCTGTGGGGGTGTTTTTCAGTGGCAGGGACTGGGAGACTAGTCAGGATCGAGGGAAAGACGAATGAAAACTTTTATGAAAACCTGCTCCAGAGTGCTCAGGACCGGAGACTGAGGTGAAGGTTCACCTTGCAACAGGACAACGACCCTAAGCACACAGCCAAGACAATGCAGGAGTGGCTTCGGGAAATTCTCTGAATATCCTTGAATGGTCCAACCAGAGTCCGGACTTGAACCCGATTGAATATCTCTGGAAAGACCTGAAAACAGCTGTGCAGTGATGCTCCCCATCCAACCTGACAGATCTTGAGAGGATCTGCAGAGAAGAATGGGAGAAACTCAGATTCAGAGGAGTCTGCAGTCACATGTGGCGTCCCACAGGTGTCAGTGCTGGGGCTTATCCTGTTATTAATTGACAGGCTCCCTCACAGCCAAATCCTCAGAGATTATAACAACTTCCACTGCTACGCTGACGATATTTAGCACCTAGCCCATTATTGCTATTTTACCTGCCTTAATTCTAAATTTGTGTTGTTTTATTGAATATAAATATATTTTTTCCCCTCCGTAGACCTTTGAGACAAGTCCAGAATGAAAAGCGCTACACAATTAAAATATATTATAATGTATACATATGTAAAATCCAGAGATACTGCCTTAATCTCTAGTCTACTGTCTTCAGTCTATGGAAAAAGGCCATATAAATCCAATCAATTATTATTCATTATTAAAGGGCAACTATCAGGGCACAAGGCGAGACCCAGATGTAGACACAGAAGGCAGAGTCTTAGATGTTTATTAATCCAAAAGGGGTAGGCAAGAGAATGGTCGTGGACAGGCAAAAGGTCAACACCCGTTCAGAGTCCAGGAGGTACAGAGTGGCAGGTACAAGTGGTGGAGCCGTACGTTAGGTTATATGTTCATCTTTCGATGAGCATGGTAAAAGACCAGGGCTGCATCCCAAATGGCACCCTATTCCCTTCCTAGTGCACTACTTTTGACCAATGGACCCTGGTCAAAAGTAGGGCCTTATATAGGGAATAGGGTGCCATTTTGGATGCAGACACAGTTGAAACATCGGGTAAAATCAATGTATATAAAAATGGATCTATATAACATACATGCAGTAGCTTTGGTCATGGACTTCTAGACCTCAGGTCAAGGGTCAAAGACAACAGATGAGGAAATTAACAATCAAGGTTACTGCTCTTTAAATGTTAGTGTGTGCGTGTGCGCTTGAGGGTGCGTGCATTGGGTCTGTCATTGATTGTTATGGGATTGTATTTTACTTTGTACTTTTACTGAGGATGCTGACAGACTGACTGGCATCACTCAGGAAATTAATCTCCTCTTCCTTAACTCTCAAGTGTTTTTCTCCATCTTTTACTGTGTGTTTCAGTGTGTGTATGTGTTTAAGTGTATGTGTGTGTGTGTGTGTACTAACTCTCTGTCAAACCTATTCCCCCACCCCTCCCTCAATCACTTCCTCCCTCATTGTTCCACTCTCCCTCCATCTCTCTCCTTCCCTCCCTCCCTCCATCCAGTAAAGGGTTATCACAGATTGAGTTAGTGGATTTAGTCAATAATAATAAAAAATCTAAGTGTCCCTGCTTTGTGGATTGGAGAGGTTGAGTGACGGGGGCGGGGTCTGTCTACTTCCTCCTTCTTGGCCAGGATCCAATATTCCCCCTGGTCATTTGTCATAAATTGCCATAAAATTACTTATAGAATGTAGTAATTTCAAAGGATCTCTGTGTAAGTGACCAGCTCAATGCAGATGTTCATACTTAGATATAGATAACTTCCGTTAGATTTAAGTGAAATGTCATTCATCTGATGTGATTTGGGGTGTAATGGATGTCAAATAGTGTGTGTATGTGTGCATGTGTGGGTGTGTGTATTAGGGGAAGCAGAAGAGGAGAAAGAAAGATAGAGGGGTTGAGAGACATTGCCGAGAGAGTCAATCTGATAAATGGAGGAAAGACAATAAGCAGAAAGAGAAAGAGAGAGAGAGATGAGATAGAGAGATGGAGAGAGAGGGGTAAAGAAAGAGATGGAGAGAGAGCTGGAGAGAGAGATGGAGAGGGAGAGAGTAAGGATGTTTACAATTTCACTATTTCACCAGTGACATTGAAGTCTGTTACTTGAACCTTTTTGAAAGAAGCAAAGACAATGATCAGATTGCTTTTTTGGAAGAAATAACTGTGTTTTATCTTGGAATCTTGGAATCTTGGGATTCGCATGTAGTTTTTTGGGGGTGTACCTAAGTCTCACATACTCTCTGAAGAGGCATTCTGTGGATTGTTTGCTGTGACTTTGGGTCACTGACAGACAGACACAAGTTGGATTTATTGGGTGTCCCGGGTTGCCTCGACGTCAGGATGTGGACGTGTATCACGGACTTCTTCACCTACGAGACCACCAAGTCGGTGGTGGTGAAGAGCTGGACCATCGGGATCATCAACCGCGTCGTACAGCTCCTCATCATCACCTACTTCATCGGGTCAGTAGTATCGCTCTATCACTCACATTTTGGACCTCCCAGTGAGAGGACTTGGTTGAAAGACGTCTTTTCAACGTCTTTTCAACGTCTTTTCAATGGAGAAACAGGAAAAAGGTCTCCGCATAGTTCCAGTCAGGTGCACATTTCTCATAAGAAAGACTTTATGTATGTTCAACTTCTTTTTAACCAAACAGATGTCTTTTTAACGTCTTTTCAACTTGACATCTTTTCAAAGTCTTGTGCTTATGGAGCTGAATCTTATAAATCTCTTGTTTGTTAATTAGGATCTCTTTCAGCCCAATAAAAGGCTTGTCTTTAAAGACTCATAGATCATTCATTAGTACTCTATACGTGACAGAAAGAGACGGGAAAACGGGATTGAATGATTTTCCCATTGTGTTATCTCAACCCGTCTCTCTCTTCTTCTCTCTCCTCCTTCCTCTCCTCTCCTGCACCTCTCTTAGGTGGGTGTTTGTGTATGAGAAGGCGTACCAGATCAGAGACACGGCTATAGAGTCGTCGGTCATGACCAAAGTCAAAGGATTTGGACTATACAACAACAGAGTCATGGACGTAGCTGAGTACGTCACCCCCTCTCAGGTAACGCACTAACACACGCAAGCATCTGTACGCGTGCACGCACGCACACACAGACACACACACATGCACACGTAGGTACCCAAGCACGCACTCACACACACAGGACACACACACCGACAGGCAACACACACACACACACACAAACTATGGTCTGAGATTTTTGGATTCCTTATGTTAATGTTGGCAATTGGCATTGATAGACAGCCCAAGGAGCCATGTATAGTTGTTGTATAGCCTCTGTCTCCCCTGCTTGCTCAATCTTTGTTTATATCTGGATTGTTGTAAGCTCTTTGTGGGTAATGTATTTGTTAAAAGCCCTGTGAACATCACTTAATACTTAAAATGGACACCAAATATTGATACCTAGGTATGTGTAGATTATGACATCAGGCCTGATGTGCTGGTCAATAAAAATGGGAGTGTTTTTTTTATTGTGTGTGTGTTTGTGTGTGTGGTCTGACAGGGGGCCTCTGTGTTCTGCATCATCACCAAACTCATCACCACAGAGAATCAGGTGCAGGGATACTGTCCTGAAGTGAGACCCCTCACACCTACTCTCCCATTGGCCCTCTGTGGTGTCGTCCCCCCCCCCCCCCCCCCCCCCCCCCCGACACATGCTCTATCTCTCTCTCTCTGTCTCTTTCTGTCTGCCTGGCTCTGTCTGTCTCTCTGTCTGTCTCTCTCTCTCTGTCTGTCTCGATGTCTGTCTGTCTGTCCGTCCGTCTGCCTCTGTGTGTTACTCTAACTCTGTACTATGTGTGATACACAGAGTGAGATGAAATACAAGTGTACGCACGACAACAACTGCACTAAGTTCCTCAACAAGCCTGGGGGAAATGGTGAGGTTTCTCCTCTTTTTCTGATCAACTTTTTCTCTTCCTTTTCTTATTGTATGTTCTTAAGAAGACAGAAGATGTTACAGAATTTGCCAAACCGTTTCTCCCAGAATAATGGTTTGATCTTTGTCATTTATTGTCCCTATCCGTCCTCCCCTTTTCTGTGTCTTATATCCTCTCTTCTTCTTCCTCTCTCTTTTCCCTCCCTCTCTTCCTCAGGTCTTCCGACGGGCAGGTGTGTACGTTTCAACGACACCCTTAATACCTGTGAGATCAGAGGCTGGTGCCAGGCGGAGATCGACTACATCAAGACGTGGGTAACCGTGTGTGTGCGAGTGTGTTTGAGTGTTGATGAAGGAACATGATTCTCTTTCTGACCTTCCCTCAGGCATCCTATGATGGAGGTGGAGAACTTCACCATCTTCATCAAGAACAGCATTCGTTTCCCCTTCTTCAACTTCACCAAGTGAGGATGATGATGATAATGATGTTGTTGATGATGATGATGATAATGATAATGGTAATAATGTTGAAGATGATGAAGATAATGATGTTGTTGATGATGATAATGATGGTGATGTTGATAATGATGTTAATGATGGTGATGATAATGATATTAATGCTAATAATGATGTTGATGGTGATAATGATTTTTAGGATGGTGTTGATAATGATGTTGATAATGATTTTGATAATGATAATGATGTTGATGATAATGATGTTGTTGATGAAGATGCCGATGACAATGATGAAGACATTGGTGATTACGATAATTTATAGCGATAATTTAACTCTAACTGGTCTCCTCTCTCTCATGTTTGTGTGTGTATGTGTGTGTGTCTCAGGGGTAACTTCCTGCCAACCATCACCCCTCAGTACATCAAGGCGTGTAACTTTGACCATGAGAACAACACCTACTGCCCCATCTTCAGGGTGGGGGACGTCATCCGCTATGCACACCAGAACTTCACCACTCTGGCACAGAAGGTACAGTGTTTCACTCCCAGGTACAAAAACTCAGCAAAAAAAAAAAAGTAATCTCACTGTCAACTGCCTTTATTTTCAGCAAACTTAACATATAAACATATCAATATTCAACAACTGAGACATGAACTGAATAAGTTCCACAGACATGTGACTAACAGAAATGGAATAATGTGTCCCTGAACAAAGGGGGGTCAAAATCAAAAATAAAAGTAATCTCTTCCACATGGACTACACCAGATTTGCCAGTTCTTGCTGTGAGATGTTACCCCACTCTTATTTTGGTGTTTTCAGAGTCAGTAGAAAGGCCTTTTTAGTGTCCTAAGTTTTCATAACTGTGAACTTAATTGCCTATCGTCTGTAAGCTGTTTGTGTCTTAACAACCGTTCCACAGGTGCGTGTTCATTAATTGTGTATGTTTCACAAGCATGGGTGTTACGGTTTTCTTCCGTCGAAGAAGAGGAGAACCAAAATGCAGCGTGGTTAGAGTTCATGGTTTTTAATATGAGAAACTAAACATGAACATAATTACAAAAACAACAAATGTGGCAAAACCCGGAAAAGTCCTATCTGGTGCAGAGAACACAAAGACAGGAAACAACCACCCACAAACCCCAACACAAAACAAGCTACCTAAATATGGTTCCCAATCAGAGACAATGACTAACACCTGCCTCTGATTGAGAACCATTTCAGGCCATACATAGAAACGGACAAACTAGACACACAACATAGAATGCCCACCCAGCTCACGTCCTGACCAACACTAAAACAAGGAAAACACAAAAGAACTATGGTCAGGACGTGACAGTACCCTCTGGCGGCTCCTTGCAGACTGGCGGCTCTGGCGGCTCCTTGCAGACTGGCGGCTCTGGCGGCTCCTTGCAGACTGGCGGCTCTGGCGGCTCCTTGCAGACTGGCGGCTCTGGCGGCTCCTTGCAGACTGGCGGCTCTGGCAGCTCTGGACAGGCGGGAGACTCTGGCAGCTCTGGACAGGCGGGAGACTATGGCAGCTCTGGACAGGCGGGAGACTCTAGCAGCTCTGGACAGACGAGGCGCACTGTAGGCCTGGTGCGTGGTGCCGGCACTGGTGGTACTGGGCCGAGGACACGCACCTCAGGGCGAGTGCGGGGAGGAGAAACAGGGAGTACTGGGCTCTGGACATGCACAGGAAGCCTGGTGCGGGGGGCTGCCACCGGAGGGCTGGTGCGTGTAGGTGGCACTGGATAGACCGGACCGTGCAGGTGCACTGGAGCTCTTGAGCACCGAGCCTGCCCAAACTTACCTGGCTCGATGCCCACTCTAGCCCGGCCGGAAACGAGGAGCTGGAATGTACCACACCGGGCTATCCACCCGCACTGGAGACACCGTGCGCTCCACAGCATAACACGGTGCCTGCCCGGTCCCTCCCTCTCTCGTTTATTTTTTTGCTGGGTTTATTCATACTAGTATATTTACTTAATTGGGGAGAACAGGCTGGTGTTAATAACTGTAGCAGAATTAGTGTAATGGTATCAAATACATCAAACACGTTTCCAGGTGTTTGATTCCATTTCAGTTGCTCCGTTCCGACCATTATTAGCAGCCTCCTGTCATTTCTATCCACAGTTCTTTCCATCCATACTAGTCTTTTATATACTCACATATTATGCTCTCTTTCTCTCTTTTTCCTCCCCTTCGGCTATATTCACTCCTTCCCCTTTAGGCTACATTCATATTCTGTCTTTTTCCCACTCTCACAAAGTAGCAAAGAGATTTTCTAAATATATGTCAACCACTTCCTACAGGGAGGGGTAATAGGTATAAAGATCGGCTGGATGTGTGACCTGGACAAGTCAGAGGATGAGTGTAACCCCTCCTACTCCTTCACCCGGCTGGACGCCATGTCAGAGAAGAACAGCGTCTCTCCCGGGTACAACTTCAGGTAGCCATGACCTCTGACCTCTAACCTCTGGCCTTTAGAGAGTGAGCCCTATAGAGATGCATAAAGAGCTCTAGATTGATATAACCCGTTTTTTGCATGGACACTGCCATTGAGGACTTCCACCATTTTAAAGTAGTCAAATGGGTGGGGATTCCTATGGGTTGGGAGCGATTAGTCAATAATCAGAGCCTTGTCTTCTTCTTCAAATTGGGTTGCCAATGGTTAGTAAATGGCTTTAAGCTAGATCAGTGATTGTCAACCTTTTTTTGTATGAAAAAAAAGAATAATTAGGTGACACACCTAAAATATCCCTATTATTAATGGATTTAGTGTAAATGACCTCCGTTTTATCTGTGTCAAACTGCAAATAATCTATTTCCGTGACAAACGTTTTCATAGATGGAATAGGGTTTATTTGAACTATTTTCATAGTTCCTTATTCATGATGATACATTTTTCTGATACCCCTTTAAGTACTACTTAAAGGGGTATCTGTACTTTGCTTTACTATTTTTGACTACTTTTACTTTTACTGCACTACACTGTACATTCCTAAAGAAAATGATGTACTTTTTACTCAATACATTTTCCCTGACAACCAAAAGTACTCATTGCATTTTGAATGCTTAGCAGCACAGGAAAATGGTCTACTTCACACACCGATCAAAAGAACATCACCGGTCATCCCTACTGCCTCTGATCTGGTGGACTCACTAAACACATGCTTCCTTTGTAAATGATGTCTGAGTGTTGGAGCGTCCCCCTGGGTATCCATCATTTCATGCTGTCTGGTTTGTTTAATATAAGGAATTTGAAATGATTTCTACTTTTACTTTTGATACTTGAGTATATTTAAAACCAAATACTTATATACTTTTAATCGAGTAGGATTTCACTGGGTGACGTTCACTTTTACTTGAATCATTTTCTATCAAGGTATCTTTACTGTTACTCAAGTATGACAATTGGGTACTTTCCACCACTGTGTATCTGTATGGTGAGCCCTGAGAGGCATGTCCCCCTGGTACAAGCCATGTGCATTGCTCATGTCCTTCCTCTCTGTCCATGTTGTGCTGATAGGTATGCTAAGTATTACAAGATGGACAACGGGACAGATTACCGTACTCTGCTCAAGGCCTATGCCATCAGGTTTGATGTGCTGGTCAATGGAAATGTGAGTGTTTTTAATGCTTTGTGTGTGTTTCTGTGTGATGGGGGATGATTAGAGTATAAGAGGAAGTGTGTGTTTGTATGTGTATGTATGTGTGTGTGAGCACACATGTGTCTGTGTGAGAACATGTATGTCTGTGGTTTGCATGAGTCTAATTGCCTATGTGGGTCCACCTTAACCCTATTTGATACACTGCCGATTTTGCAGGTTTTCCTACTTACAAAGCACGTAGAGGTCTGTAATTTTTATCATAGGTACACTTCAACTGTGAGAGACGGAATCTGAAAAAAAATCCTGAAAATCACATTGTATGATTTTTAGGTAATTAATTTGCATTTTATTGCATGACATAAGTATTTGATCACATACCAAACAGTAAGAATTCCGGCTCTCACAGACCTTTTTTCTTTAAGAAGCCCTCCTGTTCTCCACTCATTACCTGTATTAACTGCACCTGTTTGAACGTGTTACCTGTATAAAAGACACCTGTCCACACACTCAATCAAACAGACTCCAGCCTCTCCACAATGGTCAAGACCAGGAAGCTGTGTAAGGACATCAGGGATAAAAGTTTAGACCTGCACAAGGCTGGGATGGGCTACAGGACAATAGGCAAGCAGCATGGTGAGAAGGCAACAACTGTTGGCGCAATTATTAGAAAATGGAAGAAGTTCAAGATGACGGTCAATCACCCTCTGTCTCGGGCTCCATGCAAGATCTCACCTTGTGGGGCATCAATGATCATAAGGAAGGTGAGGGATCAGCCCAGAACTACACGGCAGGACCTGGTCAATGACCTGAAGAGAGCTGGGACCACAGTCTCAAAGAAATCATTGGTAACCCACTATGCCGTCATGGATTAAAATCCTGCAGCGCACGCAAGGTCCCCCTGCTCAAGCCAGCGCATGTCCAGGCCCGTCTGAAGTTTGCCAATGACCATCTGGATGATCCAGAGGAGGAATGGGAGAAGGTCATGTGGTCTGATGAGACAAAAATATAGCTTTTTGGTCTAAACTCCACTCGCCATGTTTGGAGGAAGAAGAAGGATGAGTACAACCCCAAGAACACCATCCCAACCGTGAAGCATGGACGTGGAAACATCATTCTTTGGGGATGCTTTTCTGCAAAGGGGACAGGAGGACTGCACCGTATTGAGGGGAGGATGGATGGGGCCATGTATCGCGAGATCTTGGCCAACAACCTCCTTCCCTCAGTAAGAGCATTGAAGATGGGTCGTGCCTGGGTCTTCCAGCATGACAACGACCTGAAACACACAGCCAGATCAACTAAGGAGTGGCTCCGTAAGAAGCATCTCAAGGTCCTGGAGTTGCCTAGCCAGTCTCCAGACCTGAACCCAATAAAAAATATTTGGAGGGAGCTGAAAGTCTGTATTGCCCAGCGACAGCCCCGAAACCTGAAGGGTCTGGAGAAGGTCTGTATGGAGGAGTGGGCCAAAATCCCTGCTGCAGTGTGTGCAAACCTGGTCAAGAACTACAGGAAACGTATGATCTCTGTAATTGCAAACAAAGGTTTCTGTACCAAATATTAAGTTCTGCTTTTCTGATGTATCAAATACTTATGTCATGCAATAAAATGCAAATTAATTACTTAAAAATCATACAATGTGATTTTCTGGATTTTTGTTTTAGATTCCGTCTCTCACAGTTGAAGTGTACCTATGATAAAAATTACAGACCTCTACATGCTTTGTAAGTAGGAAAACCTGCAAAATCGTCAGTGTTTCAAATACTTGTTCTCCCCACTGCATGTGTTATTTAGATGAGGGGGGGTCTTATGTATGTCTGCTTGTGTGTGTGTCTGTGTGTGTGTGTGTGTGTGTGTGTGTGTGTGTGTGTGTGTGGTTGGTTGGTTGGTTGGTTGGTTGTTTGGTTGGTTGGTTGGTTGTGTGGTTGGGTGTGTGTGGTTGATTGTGTGTGCGTGTGTTTACTTCTGTAAAGTACTTGATTTGTTTGTTACAGGCAGGGAAGTTTAACATGATCCCGACTCTGATCAACATGGTAGCTGCCTTTACGTCAGTTGGAGTGGTGAGCCCTTCTTTTCAGTTGCTACTTTCTATCCACAAAGTATCCACATCGTCTCTAGGCTAGTTTTAAATTAAAACATATCTGTTCCACCTTCAGTCTCTTAACTTTATAATAATATTATCCACACAGTCTCTGTAGACTAGTTCGAAAATGTCTTTGTGTCATATGTGTCTCTGTCTCCCCAAATGAAGTTATTTCTGTGGAAAATAGTTATTCTCTTCTTTTCTTTCTTCTCCCCTCATTTCTTCAATCCCATTATATTCTATTCCACAAACCTTGTTTTCTTTCTCTGCCTTGGATTGGTTCCAGGGCACCGTGCTTTGTGACATCATACTCTTGAACTTCCTGAAGGGAGCAGAGCAATACAAGGCCAAGAAGTTTGAGGAGGTAAAGTTTGAGGCGTGACACCAACCCTGCTAACTGTGATATAGATATCAGCCTTTGCAGGCCTGAGGCCGCATCTCAGAGTAGGAGTGCTGATCTAGGATCAGTTTACCCCTGTCCCATGATCTTATTCATTGTGATCTAATAGGCAAAACTGATTCTAAATCAGTAAGCCTACTCTGAGAGTTGATACATACGGCCCAGAGGAATAGTTGAATCTAAGGGTAAAATCCTAACTTCCACTTAAATCATGCTTTAATATCAACTAGAGACTAACTGAAAATTTGACTTAAGTGGAAAATAGGAGTCGCTTGACTGTGATGTGCTCCTCATGTTCTTCAAGTGTATAAAATTCAATAAAGTAATTTTCTCTCTCCCCCCAATCTACCATTACTCCATTAGGTGTCAGACACGCAGATCGAGAACTCCTTATCCAGCAATGGGCTGTATCGGAGTAGGGAGTTCATTGGAGTAGAGAAGCAGTCAAACGACTCAGGGGCCTTTTCCATTGGGCAATACGGCTAACGGACAGCCAATGGAATGGAGTGTTTGAGGGGGAAAGGGGTGGGTGGTGGCAATTTGGAAAGTTTGGCTGCAAATGTAGGTTTAGGGTGACATTGCCCATAGACCCTAATCTTGGATCAGTTTAAAAATTTTCCCCCCTAAAGGTTATGGTTAGGATTGGGGAAAGGGAAGCTGATCCTAGATCTGTATCTAGGGGAGACTTCCCTCTGGATAGAGAATGCATGTATATATAGCATTGTAATATTCCTTATATTTCACATGAACCTGTAATTTACCTGTAATATTTTCATAGTGGAGGTTGTATGTGTAATCGTTAACTCTGCATGGACTATTGTATTTGAACTCCTACATCTACAAAGTATGAAAGTCTACCCACTACTTAAATAAAAGTATGTGACTTACATTTTGATTCTGGTTTGATTCTGCCAGAAACTCAAATCCTGCTAGGAACAGACAAACAAAAACTCTAGTTGTTTACTTGCTTAACACTCTTTATTTATATATATTTTTTAATGCATTTTTCAGTTTGCTAAAAGCAGGCACATCTCTATGTGGTTTGGTTTCACCGTGGGAGATCTGTGGGTTGGGGTCGTTGGGGAAAGGAGCAGGTTGAGTCCAAAATGACACCTTATCCTTTATAGTGCACTACTTTGACCAGGGGGCCCGTGGGGCTCTGGTCAAAAGTAGTGCACTCTATAGGGAACAGGGTGTCATTTCGGTCACAACCCAAGAGAGAGGAGCAGGGGACTGGGTTGGTGTTAAACAGACAGACACACAGTCTATACCAACACAACACTGGAGAAAGCATGCCCAATACATTGCTGCTTCATACTAAGTATGTGAGCGTGGATATTCGTCCTCAAACTCTGTTCTTGAAGGAGCACACGTAGCTCTTCTTGGTGAAACACGTGTGGTCGTTCCATTTACCAATTTCTTGGCGATAGAGAACAAACACACAGAGAGAACAGAGAGACAAACAGAAGTTCAAATGTGAGTTCAAAATACCATCTCTTCCCACCACCTTCAAAGAAATGTTTCTTTCACGTTTTTGTCATTTCAGCTGTTAGCCAGTGCATTCAACTAAGGTAGGTGAAAACAAACACATATGTAAAAACTAAAAACCATACATCCCCCCCCCCCCCCCCTCCATCTCTTACTGCTCCAGTTCATCTCCACACAGTCCTCGCGGCTCGTCCAGCGGGAGATGGGCTCCCCAGGGGTCCACGCTTCAAAGTTCCAGCTGGAGCCGTCAGTCCACACAAACTTACCAGACTGAGAGAAGGAGGTAGAGAGAGAAATGTGGATAGAAGAAGAGAGAGGGAGTGATATAAATGTGGATAGAAGAAGAGAGAGGGGAGTGATATAAATGTGGATAGAAGAAGAGAGAGGGGAGTGATATAAATGTGGATAGAAGAAGAGAGAGGGAGTGATATAAATGTGGATAGAGGTAGAAAGCGGGGAGTGATATAAATGTGGATAGAAGAAGAGAGAGGGGAGTGATATAAATGTGGATAGAGGTAGAAAGCGGGGAGTGATATAAATGTGGATAGAAGAAGAGAGAGGGAGTGATATAAATGTGGATAGAGGTAGAAAGCGGGGAGTGATATAAATGTGGATAGAAGAAGAGAGAGGGAGTGATATAAATGTGGATAGAAGAAGAGAGAGGGGAGTGATATAAATGTGGATAGAAGAAGAGAGAGGGGAGTGATATAAATGTGGATAGAAGAAGAGAGAGGGAGTGATATAAATGTGGATAGAGGTAGAAAGCGGGGAGTGATATAAATGTGGATAGAAGAAGAGAGAGGGAGTGATATAAATGTGGATAGAAGAAGAGAGAGGGAGTGATATAAATGTGGATAGAAGAAGAGAGAGGGGAGTGATATAAATGTGGATAGAAGAAGAGAGAGGGGAGTGATATAAATGTGGATAGAAGAAGAGAGAGGGGAGTGATATAAATGTGGATAGAGGTAGAAAGCGGGGAGTGATATAAATGTGGATAGAAGAAGAGAGAGGGAGTGATATAAATGTGGATAGAAGAAGAGAGAGGGAGTGATATAAAGGTGGATAGAAGAAGAGAGAGGGAGTGATATAAATGTGGATAGAAGAAGAGAGAGGGAGTGATATAAATGTGGATAGAAGAAGAGAGAGGGGAGTGATATAAATGTGGATAGAAGAAGAGAGAGGGGAGTGATATAAATGTGGATAGAAGAAGAGAGAGGGGAGTGATATAAATGTGGATAGAAGAAGAGAGAGGGGAGTGATATAAATGTGGATAGAAGAAGAGAGAGGGGAGTGATATAAATGTGGATAGAGGTAGAAAGCGGGGAGTGATATAAATGTGGATAGAAGAAGAGAGAGGGGAGTGATAGAAAGACCGGAGGTGATAAAAACAAATGTAAAGTGCATTTGGAAAGTATTCTGACTCCTTCACTTTTTCCATTTTTTGTTATGTTACAGCCTTATTCTAAAATTTATTAAATAAAACATTTTCCTCATCAATCTACACACATAATGACAAAGCGAAAACAGTTTTTTGTACATTTTTGCAAATGTATTAAAAATATAAAACAGAAATACCTTACTTACATAAATAATCAGACCATTTGCTAGGAGATTCGAAATTTGAGCTCTGGTGCATCCTGCTTACATTGATCATGCTTGAGACGCTTTTACATTTTGATTGGAGTCTACCTGTGGTAAAATCAATTGATTGGACATTATTTGGAAAGGCACACACTTATCTATATAAGTTCCCACTTGAGGTCAAAGGAATTTTCCATAGAGCTATGAGACAGGATTGTGTCGAGGCACAGATCTGGTGAAGGGTACCAAAAAGTGTCTGCAACATTGAAGGTCCTCAAGAACACAGTGGCCTCCAACATTCTTAAATGGAAGAAGTTTGGAACCACCAAGTCTCTTCCTAGAGCTGTCCGCCCAGCCAACCTGAGGGGAGGGGACCAAGAACCCGATGGTCACTCTGACCAGAGTTTCTCTGTGAAGATGGGAGAACCTTCCAGAAGGACAACCATCTCTGCAGCACCTTTATGGTAGAGTGACCAGACGGAAGCCACTCCTCAGTAAAAGGCACATGACAGCCCGCTTGGAGTTTGCCAAAAGGCACCTAAAGGACTCCCAGACCATGAGAAACAAGATTATCTGGTCTGATGAAACCAAGATTGAACTCTTTGACCTGAATGCAATGCGTCACGTCTGGAGGAAACCAGGCACCACTCATCACCTGGCCAATACTATCCTTACCGTGAAGCATGGTGGTAGCAGCATCATGCTGTGGGGATGTTTTCATCAGCAGGGACTGGGGGACTAGTCAGGATCGAGGGAAATATGAACGGAGCAAACTACAGAAAGATCCTTGATGAAAACCAGTCTCTGAATGTCCTTGAGTGGCCCAGCCAGAGCCCGGACTTGAACCCGATCGAACATCTTTGGAGAGACCTGAAAATAGCTGTGTAGCGACGCTCCCCATCCAACCTGACAGAGCCTGAGAGGATCTCCAGAGAAGAATGGGAGAAACTCCCCAAACACAGATGTGCCAAGCTTGTAGCATCATACCCAAGAAGACTTGAGGCTGTAATCGCTGCCAAAGGTGCTTCAACAAGGTGCTGAGTAAAGGGTTTGAATACTTATGTAAAGGTGTTATTTCAATTTTTTTGCAAAACTGTCTAAAAAACTGTTTTTGTCATTATGGGGTAGTGTGTAGATTGATGAGGGGAAAAAACAATTGAATCCACTTTTGAATATGGCTGTAACGTAACAAAATGTGTAAAAAGTCAAGTGGTCTGAATACTGTAAATGTAGATATTACGACAATCATATGTTCAATGTTAAATGTTGTGCTGCAAAGCTTCTCTCTTTCCCCATGTCACTCTTTCCTCCCACATGACTTTGCTTCCCTCCACCCACTATCCGCCCTGTCTTAATCACTCCTTCCATCCATCACTCTTCCTCTCCTACCTGGAAGAGTTCGAAGCCTCCCAGCCAGATGCGAGGGCTTTTGCGGTTGTTCTTCATCACCACGCAAAGCAGGTTGTCGTTGGCTTGACTGTTATGCACCGACACCAGGTGGCCACCGGGGGCAGCAGACCTGCACTGTGTCTGAGAAGGATGAGAGAGAAGAGGAGAAATAGGTGGTGGGAAGAGAAAGAATGAATTAGTGAGAGAGAAAGAGAAAGTGGGAGGAAGGAGAGAGAGAGCGAGTAAGCAGGTGCTGATGTAGTGACTTGGAGCCCAAGGCAGAGGCCAGTCAGAGGCCACTCTTATGCACATGCACCATTTTCTTTTCATGGGTATTTAACTATAAAAATGCATTACCTTTTAATGTGCCATGAACACAATCAGTCATGATGTTTTATCTGATTGTTAAACAAATCACTTCAAAAAGAAGGTTACCTTCGCACGTTTATCCAAAATAATTCCAGCGTCTGAGCTGTGCACCTGCCAAATTTCCTTACAGTGGCGAAACAGCGCCACTGTCTTGCTATAATAGCCCATGTATGACATGTCATACCAGCATCAGATATGGGCTACACATAGATGTCCTCTGCCTCGACGACGATGGCAGTATTATCAGCAGCACCTATCGTTTTATGGAAGTAAAGTGAATTGTATCCCCTTCGAGTCAAAAGGCCTCGTCGAAAACCAGGCGTGCTTGGGGAGTGAGGCCTAAGAGGGTTTTATGAATATGCATCAACCAGTGGGTCTTGCGACAGGTGTACAGAGACAACCAGTTCAAAGAGGAGTATAGAGTGCAGTGCCCTATAAGAAGCATTGGTGACAAATCTGATAGCCTCATAGTAAAGAACATCTAATCAGGGTTAGTTTGGCAGCTGGGGTGAAAGACGAGCGATTACGATAGAGGAAACCATGTCTAGATTTAACTTTAGCCTGCAGCTTTGATATGAGAGATGGACAGTGTACAGTCTAGCCACACTCCCAAGTACTTGTATGAGGTGACTACCTCAAGCTCTAAACCCTCAGAGGTAGTAATCACACCTGTGGGAAGAAGGGCATTCTTCTTACCAAACCACATCACCTTTGTTTTGGACGTGTTCAGAACAAGGTTAAGGGCCGAGAAAGCTTGATGGACACAAAGAAAGCTTTGCTGTAGAGAGTTTAACACAAAATCCGTGGAGGGGCCAGCTGAGTATAAGACTGTATCATCTGCATATAAATGGATGAGAGAGCTTCCAACTGCCTGAGCTATGTTGTTGATGTAAATTGAGAAGAGTGTGGGGCCTTGGATCGAGCCTTGTGGTACTACTTTGGTGAAGGGCAGTGGCTGAGACAGCAGATGTTCTGACTTTATACACAGCACTCTTTGAGAGAGGTAGTTAGCAAACCAGGCCAAAGACCCCTCAGAGACACCAATACTCCTTAGCCGGCCCACAAGAATGGAATGGTCTAACGTATCAAAAGCTTTGGCCAAGTCAATAAAATCCCAGCACAACATTGCTGAGAATCAAGGGCAATGGTGACATCATTGAGGACCTTTAAGGTTGCAGTGACACATCCATAACCTGAGCGGAAACCAGATGCCAGAGAGAATCCTATAGACGTCAAGAAAGCCAGTCAGTAGATTATTTACAACGTTTTTTCAACACTTTTGATAAAGAGGCCAAAATAGAAATGGGTCAGCTTGATCTACCCCTTTAAATAACGGATGCACTGTGGCTGCCTCCCAAGCAACGCGAACCTCCCCAGAGAGGAGAGACAGGTTAAAAAGGTCAGATGTTGATGATCAGAACAAGTTGATGCATGTCGATTTTGTGTATAGACTTCTGACAAATCAGAATTGCGTTTTTCCTCCAGGTTCTGAAATTTTAAGTATCTGTAATCTGATTGCAATCTTTTAGCTGGTAACGTAATGGATTACAGTTACTGTTTTTTTGTAATCTGTTACTCCACAACCCTGGAGGTTGTGACAGCGACTTGATTTGGACATATGACAACGCGAGATTACTACTAAGTGAACATATAGAATTGTTTTAAGATGGTTATACCAAGGATCATTTCGATATTTGATCTAGAATATTAGGACCCCTGTAAGTATAATTTTTGGGGTGTTGTTATAATTTGATGAAACATTGCATTTGGCCTTACTGCTATTAGCCCATAGAAATGCATTGAATAACATATTCATACATGGAAAAAAATATAGTCAACATTAAATTAAAAGGAAGATCTGAGAGATATAGGACTAAGAAAGCTCAGGAAAAAATGCTAATCTTTTTTACCATGTTACCGTTTACCGAGTCCCGTGACACTTGTGGGGGGACGAACAGTAGAGCAACCGAAACACCTTTGTGTTCATGACTGTTTTAAGTTTCCATAGAGGGGTCATATACATTTTCTAGGCCAAACCGTTTGGACGCTACAGACGTTTTTGTGAGAAGACAGATTTTCGAGATGTCTCCTGTAACTTTACCTCAGCCACCTTCCACCGCCGGTGTAGAAGGACAATGTCAGCGGATGAGGTGGATTGAGACAAAGGCAATGCAAAAACACAGAAATCTCTCGTTTAGACACATTTTGATGCAGATTTTTTTATTTACTTTGTTATTTATTATGCCTCAAACAAAGCATGGGGGGGCCTCAGCGGAAAAATATTTATATTTATTTATTTTAATTATGCCCATGTCATGAGGCTTCTTGATTTTTATTTTATTTATTTTATTTAACCTTTATTTAACTAGGCAAGTCAGCTAAGAACAAATTCTTATTTACAATGACGGCCTACAAATGATGTGAGGCCTGAGGCAATTGCCTCTTCTGCCTAATGGTAAGTCCGCCAGTGGGAGTAAGATGAATACATTAGAAGACACCTCTAATTAAGACATTGGGTTTAACCTTCACATCACTGTAATGCCATTGTATTGGAATGGACAGGCTGACTGACTCCAGGTAGAGCAGTAACATGCTTTGATCATGTTATAATGTCGTTCTCCTGTTATATGGAATGTTGTTTACCTCCGCTTCGGTGAAGTTGAGGGCAGCCTTGAAGTACTTGATGCAGTAGGAGCCCAGCCTGTACCAGTCTTCATAATTCTTCAGGTCACAGGCTTTGGGCATATCACACGCTGCAGTCTCATCCTGGAGATACACTGGAGCATCATCGCCACCTAGGGGACAATGATGGAATCACTACTCTCCTGGGACCTTATGTACTGAGAAAACAGCCACAAGCTGAACATTCCTATGACACTCACAGGCCGCTAACAAAACTCTCCCATTCCATAATTCACTAAACTGATCAATGCGCACACCATATAGCCCAGGGGCCTAAGAAATGCCTATCTAAGACCTCTTATTTAACCAGGCAAATCAGTTAAGAACAAATTCTCATTGACAATGACGGCCTAGGAACAGTGTGGTTAACTGCCTTGTTCAGGGGCAGATCAACAGATGTTCACCTTGTTAGCTCAGGCATGCGTTCTAGCAACCTTTCGGTTACTGGCCCAACTCTCTAACCACTAGGCTGCTACCTGCTGCCTCAATATTGTCATTGTTTAGTATATACTGCATATTTTAACATTGTATTATATTAAAAGTATTGTGTTAGTTTAGGCTTTTACTATTTGATCATAATCTATCATTGTAAATGGGTGTGACATTCAGTCTATGACTGCTAATAACCAATAACATCTACTGCAACAAAAAATACTGTAAGTTATTACATTTGTGTAAAGAATGCATCTCATTTTCATTTGGACATGAAAGAGGAAAGCACATTTTCAGGGTTAAAACAGATTATTTTTTAGAACGTGTGGTCGATAATCATCATGAAAAATGTAAATAAAACTTTCAGCACTATCATCAAAACCAGGGGTGCAACTTTCACTGGGGACGGGGGGGACTGCATTTTTGCTAAATGAGGCAACGGTTTGCTTTAGGACCATACGGACACCTCCGAGCTGTCGGGGAGGCTGTTTGGAGTGTTTATCTGACTGGATTTAAAACAATATAATAATAATAAAAAATTAAAAGTAATGTCTCCTTACTTCTAAAATCTAAATTGTGCCCCTGATCAAAACACATACTGTAATCAATGCAACTCTCTTACCGGTACTTCTGTGGAATGTCAAAGCCATTTTTGTCCCAAGTAGTGACATCATCACAATCAGGCTGACAAACTTCATCTTGGCTTCCTCTGATTCTGCGTTTCCTTAAAACAAACAACTCAATCAGTAACGGTTTTCTTTAAATAAATGCATTTATAAATAAATCAATTGTATTAACCTTTATTTCACCAGGTAAATTATCTGAGATCATAGTCTATAGCAATATGCTATGAATGACATTAAAACAAATCTCTTGTTCTCAAATTGACTGTGGCTGGTGATTTATAAATACCGAGCCCTGACGGATTGTTAATTTGAGTGGCTCTGCGCGCTAACCGATTGTAAAGTGCCACAGCCTCTGGAACAATCAGCAGTCCCATTTGACAAATAAAGATTTGCTTGCCCCGGTCAATTTGGCAACAAAAGTCTGTTGTTTGTTGCCCAATAAGAAGAATGCACTATTAGAATGCAATTTTGTGTGCCCCAATAAATAAATATTGTGAAACACTATCATTCCACTATTACCGTAGATGTATTAAAGACATTTTCGGAAATTACAATGCAACAATGTAATGTATATAATGTATAGCTCCTTTAAAAAAACGAATGCAAAGCAAAAAAAAGGAACATTTGCACAATGTAATCTGAAATATAACCTTACCAGAGTGTGGACTAGGTTGCTTCTCTCTATCTCTCTCTCCCGCTCTCTCTCTCTCTCTCATTTGGTATTCCCTTCTTTTAATAGGAAATGTAATCTCACCTCCTCCCTGTAATTCTCACCCCGTCCTTACAGATACAGATGCCCACCCCTCTACTCCTGTGTCCCAAATGGCACCCTATTCCTGTGGGTTCTGGTCCAAAGTAGAGCCCTATATAGGGACTACGGTGCAATTTGAGACGCAGACTTCCTGTTAACACTCTGTTGTTGTGTGGTGACACCAGCAAGGTTCAAGTTTCATGTTTTATTGTCACATGCACAAGTACAGTGAAATGCTTACTTTCTAGCACAATGAACTACAGTTAAATTAACGCTGTCTCAGACGCTGGCTACTGAAAAGTGTTGAAAACTCCCCAACACCTCATAGTAGTCAGATCTCTCACTTCTTATGACCCTCAATCATTTTACCATACAACACCATAGACTTGTACTTAAATTAATCCATTTATTCAGATCTTACAGAATCTCATTCATGGTTAGAGAAATTATGTATTTGTGATTAAAAGTGTTGGTAAGACACTCAATATAGCAAGAGAATAATTTGATCAAAGATATGTCTGTGTTATCGCTTACACACCTAAAACTGTAAACACCAAAGATGTAGGGGCTAGGACCTAGAGGTAGGGTGCAGGTAGTGCCTAGAGGTAGGGTGCAGGAAGGGCCTAGAGGTAGGGTGCAGGTAGGGCCTAGAGGTAGGGTGCAGGTAGTGCCTAGAGGTAGGGTGCAGGTAGGGCCTAGAGGTAGGGTGCAGGTAGGGCCTAGAGGTAGGGTGCAGGTAGGGCCTAGAGGTAGGGTGCAGGTAGTGCCTAGAGGTAGGGTGCAGGTAGGGCCTAGAGGCAGGGTGCAGGTAGTGCCTAGAGGTAGGGACTAGAGGTAGGGTGCAGGTAGGGCCTAGAGGTAGGGACTAGAGTTAGGGTGCAGGTAGGGGATAGAGGTAGAGTGCTGGTAGGGGATAGAGGTAGAGTGCAGGGAGGGGATAGAGGTAGTGTGCAGGTAGGGCCTAGAGGTAGGATGCAGGTAGGGCCTAGAGGTAGGGTGCAGGGAGGAGATAGAGGTAGGGTGCAGGTTGGGCCTAGAGGTAGGGTGCAAGTAGGACCTAGAGGTAGGGTGCAGGTAGTGCCTAGAGGTAGGGTGCAGGTAGGGCCTAGAGGCAGGGTGCAGGTAGTGCCTAGAGGTAGGGACTAGAGGTAGGGTGCAGGTAGGGCCTAGAGGTAGGGACTAGAGTTAGGGTGCAGGTAGGGGATAGAGGTAGAGTGCTGGTAGGGGATAGAGGTAGAGTGCAGGTTGGGCCTAGAGGTAGGGTGCAAGTAGGACCTAGAGGTAGGGTGCAGGTAGGGCCTAGAGGTAGGGTGCAGGTTGGGCCTAGAGGTAGGGTGCAGGTAGGGGCTAGAGGTAGGGTGCAGGTAGGGGATAGAGGTAGGGTGCAGTTAGGGGATAGAGGTAGGGTGCAGGTAGGGCCTAGAGGTAGGGTGCAGGTAGGGCCTAGAGGTAGGGTGCAGGTAGGGACTAGAGGTAGGGCCTAGAGGTAGGGTGCAGGTAGGGGCTAGTAGAAGGAGCTAGGGGTTACTATTTGATCACCAAGACCTAGTTCTCTTCACTATTTAATCTTCCTCTTGGTTTTGTCTCTCAGGACTGTCATGAACTTGGACAGAGGAGGCTTGGGACTTGAATCAGGCTTTCTGCTGCTTTCAGTGGTCTGAGAGAGAGAGAGAGAGATAGAGAGAGAGAGATAGAGAGAGAGAGAGAGAGAGAGAGAGAGAGAGAGAGAGAGAGAGAGAGAGAGGGAGAGAGAGAGAGAGAGAGAGAGAGAGAGAGAGAGAGAGAGAGAGAGATCCATTTTGAAATCTTTGGAGTTCTGAAGTGGTCTCTGCCAATAGCTAGGTTTCCATCCAATCGGCGCCAGATTTCCATGTGAATATTCTAAAATCTGCCTAAAAACAATTTGCACACTTTCCCACCAGAGATGTTTCATTCAAATGGACTTGTTGTGGATAAAAAGCTGTGCGTGATGACATAGTTCACGTAAAAATAAGTTGTGGTTAAATGCGTTTCCATCGCATTTTCAACTCCACTGACGGTTTTGTGAAAACATTTCTTGCATTAGACTGTATAGTGAATGTGCCCACTCTGGTTTTGGCACGTGCTCTCTAGCTAACAGTTAGATACAGATACAGTGCTGTTTTAGCATACATTATGAGATTATTATGGACAAAAAGAACCAGATTATTTTGATTTGTCAAACCAGGATCAATCTCATCACTGTGCACTTTCCCCACCATGTAAAGTTCATCATTATTTATTTCATCCGTAGCCTAATAAACTGCATGTTTTCCCGAGTCATAGTGGGAGGACCACACAACATATCACCTGAATCCAAGTTTACTTCGATATGATGGTTATTATATCAATATCTGCACATAAAGGTGTATTTATTGTCACATGCACAAGTACAGTGAAATGCTTACTTTCTATCACAATGAACTACAGTTAAATTAACGCTGTCTCAGAGGCTGGCTACTGAAAAGTGTTGAAAACTCCCCAACACCTCATAATAGTCAGATCTCTCAATTCTTATGACCCTCAATCATTTTACCATACAACACCATATACTTGTACTTTAATTCATCCATTTATTCAGATCTTACAGAATCTCATTCGTAGTTAGAGAAATGATGTATTTGTGATTAAAAGTGTTGGTAAGACACTCAATATAGCAAGATAATAATTTGATCAAAGATATGTCTGCTTATTTCATTACTGTGTAGCTTCAGCGTTTTCGCTTACACACATAAAACTGTAAACACCAAATATGTAGGGGCTAGGACCTAGAGGTAGGGTGCAGGTTGGGCCTAGAGGTAGGGGCTAGGACCTAGAGGTAGGGGCTAGGACCTAGAGGTAGGGTGCAGGTTGGGACTAGAGGTAGGGTGCAGGTTGGACCTAGAGGTAGGGTATAGGTTGGGCCTAGAGGTAGGGTGTAGGTAGTGGATAGAGATAGAGTGCAGGTTGGGCCTAGAGGTAGGGTGTAGGTTGGACCTAGAGGTAGGGTGTAGGTTGGGCCTAGAGGTAGGGTGCAGGTAGGGGATAGAGGTAGGGTGCAGGTAGGGGATAGAGGTAGGGTGCAGGTTGGGCCTAGAGGTAGGGTGCAGGTTGGGCCTAGTGGTAGGGTGCAGGTAAGGGATAGAGGTAGGGTGCAGGTAGTTGCTAGTAGAGGGAGCTATGGGTTACTATTTGATCACCAAGACCTAGTTCTCTTCACTATTTAATCTTCCTCTTGGTTTTGTCTCTCAGGACTGTCATGAACTTGGACAGAGGAGGCTTGGGACTTGAATCAGGCTTTCTGCTGCTTTCAGTGGTCTGAGAGAGAAAGAGAGAGAGAGAGAGAGAGAGAGAGAGAGAGATATCCATTTTGAAATCTTTTGAGTACTGAAGTGGTCTCTGCCAATAGCTAGGTTTCCATCCAAATGTCGTCAGATTTCCATGTGAATATTCTAAAATCCGCCTAAAAACAATTTGCACACTTTCCCACCAGAGATGTTTCATTCAAATGGACTTGTTGTGGATAAAAAGCTGTGCGTGGTGACATAGTTCACGTAAAAATAAGTTGTGGTTAATGCGTTTTCATCGCATTTTCAACTCCACTGACGGCTTTGTGAAAACATTTCTTGCATTAGACTGTATAGTGAATGTGCCCACTCTGGTTTTGGCACGTGCTCTCTAGCCAACAGTTAGATACAGTGCTGGTTTAGCATACATTATGAGATTATTATGGACAAAAATAACACAATTATTTTGATTTGTCAAACCAGGATCAAGCTCATCACTGTGCACTTTTCCCACCATGTAAAGTTCATCATCATTTATTTCATCCGTAGCCTAATAAACTGCATGTTTTCCCGAGTCATAGTGGGAGGACCACACCACATATCACCTGAATCCAAGTTTACGTCAATATGATGGTTATTATAACAGGAGTCGCTTCCGTCTGGTCACTACCACAAAGGCCTGATAGGTGGTGCTGCAGAGATGGTTCTCCTTCGGTGTCGCTCATTCAGCCGACAAACTTTCAACCGGTTCTCCCCATTGAGCAACGGGTCAGAGTCAGAGGCCGAGCCTTCTCTGGTCTCTCTTCCTCCCGTTACGGTGTCTGAGACGCTGAAGCCTCCCACCATTAGCTCTGACATATTGAAAACCCTAGTCACTGTCGACTCTATTACCCGCAGTATTAGACTTAAGACGAATCATCCAGCGATCATACACTGTTTAACAGGGGGCAGGGCTACCGACGTTAAGGCTAATCTGAAGATGGTGCTGGCTAAAGCTAAAACTGGCGAGTGTAGAGAGTATTGGCACAGATAGATGAGAACATCTTTGGAATAGGGATATTGCTATCCACGTCGGCACCAATCATGTTAGGATGAAACAGAGGTCACCAAGCGCAACATAGTCTCAGCATGTAAATCAGATTGAAAGATGTGTCTGCATCGAGTTCTTGTCTCTGACCCCCTCCCAGTTAGGGGGAGTGATGAGCTCTACAGCAGAGTCTCACAACTCAATCATTGGTTGAAAACTGTTTTCTGCTCCTCCCAAAATATAGAATTTGTATATAATTGGCTCTCTTTCTGGACCTGCACCCTACCTCTAGCCCCTCCCTGCACCCTACCTCTAGCCCCTACCTCTAGGCACTACCTGCACCCTACCTCTAGCCCCTACCTGCACCCTACCTCTATTTACTACCTGCACCAAACCTCTAGGCCCTCCCTGCACCCTACCTCTAGGCTCTACTTGCACCCTACCTCTAGGCCCTACCTGCACCCTACCTCGAGGCACTGCCTGCACCCTACCTCTAGGCACTGCCTGCACCCTACCTCTAGCCCCTACCTCTAGGCACTACCTGCACCCTACCTCTAGGCACTACCTGCACCCTACCTCTAGGCTCTACTTGCACCCTACCTCTAGGCACTACCTGCACCATACCTCTAGGCACTGCCTGGACCCTACCTCTAGGCCCTCGCTGCACCATTCCTCTAGGCCTTACCTGCACCCTAACGCTAGCCCCTCCCTAAACCCTACCTCTAGGCACTACCTGCACCATACCTCTAGGCCCTACCTGCACCCTAACTCTAGCCCCCTACCTGCACCCTACCTCTAGCCCCTACCTGCACCCTACCTCTATTTACTACCTGCACCAAACCTCTAGGCCCTACCTGCACCCTACCTCTAGGCTCTACTTGCACCCTACCTCTAGGCACTACCTGCACCATAACTCTAGGCACTGCCTGCACCCTACCTCTAGGCCCTACCTGCACCCTACCTCTAGGCACTGCCTGCACCCTACCTCTAGGCAGTGCCTGCACGCTACCTCTAGCCCCTACCTCTAGGCACTACCTGCACCCTACCTCTAGGCACTACCTGCACCCTACCTCTAGGCACTACCTGCACCCTACCTCTAGGCACTACCTGCACCCTACCTCTAGGCACTACCTGCACCCTACCTCTAGGCACTGACTGCACCCTACCTCTAGGCACTACCTGTACAAAAACCTAGCCCCTCCCTGCACCCTACCTCTAGGCACTACCTGCACCCTACCTCTAGGCACTGTAGTGCACCCTACCTCTAGGCACTACCTGCACCCTACCTCTAGGCACTACCTGCACCCTACCTCTAGGCACTGCCTGCACCCTACCTCTAGGCACTGCCTGCACCCAAACTCTAGGCCCTACCTGCACCCTACCTCTAGGCCCTACCTGCACCCTACCTCTAGCCCCTACCTCTAGGCACCACCTGCACCCTACCTCTAGACCCTACCTGCACCCTACCTCTATTTACTACCTGCACCAAACCTCTAGGCCCTACCTGCACCCTACATCTAGGCTCTACTTGCACCCTACCTCTAGGCCCTACCTGCACACTACCTCGAGGCACTGCCTGCACCATACCTCTAGGCACTGCCTGCACCCTACCTCTAGCCCCTACCTCTAGGCAATACCTGCACCCTACCTCTAGGCACTACCTGCACCCTACCTCTAGGCACTACCTGCACCCTACCTCTAGGCCCTCCCTGCACCCTACCTCTAGGCCTTACCTGCACCCTACCGCTAGCCCCTCCCTGCACCCTACCTCTAGGCACTACCTGCACCATACCTCTAGGCCCTACCTGCACTCTAACTCTAGCCCCCTACCTGCACCCTACCTCTAGCCCCTACCTGCACCCTACCTCTATTTACTACCTGCACCAAACCTCTAGGCCCTACCTGCACCCTACCTCTAGGCTCTACTTGCACCCTACCTCTAGGCACTACCTGCACCATACCCCTAGGCACTGCCTGCACCCTACCTCTAGGCCCTACCTGCACCCTACCTCTAGGCACTGCCTGCACCCTACCTCTAGGCAGTGCCTGCACGCTACCTCTAGCCCCTACCTCTAGGCACTACCTGCACCCTACCTCTAGGCACTACCTGCACCCTACCTCTAGGCACTACCTGCACCCTACCTCTAGGCACTACCTGCACCCTACCTCTAGGCACTACCTGCACCCTACCTCTAGGCACTGCCTGCACCCTACCTCTAGGCACTACCTGCACAATACCTCTAGCCCCTCCCTGCACCCTACCTCTAGGCACTACCCGCACCCTACCTCTAGGCACTACCTGCACCCTACCTCTAGGCACTACATGCACCCTACCTCTAGGCACTACCTGCACCCTACCTCTAGGCATTGCCTGCACCCTACCTCTAGGCACTGCCTGCACCCTAACTCTAGGCCCTACCTGCACCCTACCTCTAGGCCCTACCTGCACCCTACCTCTAGGCCTTACCTCTAGGCCCTACAGGCACCCTACTTCTAGGCCCAACCTGCACCCTACCTCTAGCCCCTCCCTGCACCCTACATCTAGACCTTACCAGCACCCTACTGCTAGCCCCTCCCTGCACCCTACCTCTAGGCACTACCTGCACCATACCTCTAGGCCCTACCTGCACCCTAACTCTAGCCCCCTACCTGCACCCTACCTCTAGCCCCTACCTGCACCCTACCTCTATTTACTACCTGCACCAAACCTCTAGGCCCTACTTGCACCCTACCTCTAGGCTCTACCTGCACCCTACCTCTATCCACTACCTGCACCCTACCTCTAGGCCCTCCCTGCACCCTACCTCTAGGCCCTCCCTGCACCCTACCTCTAGGCCCTCCCTGCACCCTACCTCTAGGCCCTCCCTGCACCCTACCTCTAGGCTCCCTGCACCCTACCTCTATCCCCTACCTGCACCCTACCTCTAGCCCCTCCCTGCACACTACCTCTAGGCCCTACCTGCACCCTACCTCTAGGCCCTACCTGCACCACTCCTCTGGGCACTACCTGAACCCTACCTCTAGGCACTACCTGCACCCTACCTCTAGGAACTACCTGCACCCTTCCTCTAGAGCCTACCTGCACCATACCTCTAGCCCCCTACCTGCACCCTACCTCTAGACCCCTACCTGCATCCTACCTCTAGCCCCTACCTGCACCCTACCTCTATTTACTACCTGCATAAACCTCTAGGCCCTACCTGCACCACTCCTCTAGGCACTACCTGAACCCTACCTCTAGGCACTACCTGCACCCTACCTCTAGGCACTACCTGCACCCTACCTCTAGGCTACACCTGCACCCTACCTCTAGGACCAACCTGCACCCTACCTCTATGCCCTACTTGCACCCTACCTCTACCCCCTACTTGCACCCTACCTCTATCCCCTACTTGCACCCTACCTCTAGGCCCTACTTGCACCCTACCTCTAGACCCTACCTGAACCCTACCTCTAGGCCCTACCTGCATCATACCTCTAGGCACTACCTGAACCCTACCTCTAGGTCCTACCTGCATCATTCCTCTAGGCACTACCTGCACCCTACCTCTAGGCACTACCTGCACCCTACCTCTAGGTCTAACCTGCATCATTCCTCTAGGCACTACCTGCACCGTACCTCTAGGCACCACCTGCACCCTACCTCTAGGCACTACCTGCACCCTACCTCTAGGTCCTACCTGCATCATTCCTCTAGGCACTACCTGCACCCTACCTCTAGGCATTACCTGCACCCTACCTCTAGGCACTACCTGCACCCTACCTCTAGGTCCTACCTGCATCATTCCTCTAGGCACTACCTGAACCCTACCTCTAGGCACTACCTTAACCCTACCTCTAGGCACTACCTGCACCCTACTTCTAGGTCCTACCTGCATCATTCCTCTAGGCACTACCTGCACCCTACATCTAGGCACTACCTGCACCCTACCTCTAGGCCCAACCTGCACCCTACCTCTATCCCCTACCTGCACCCTACCTCTAGCCCCTAACTCTATCCCCTTCCTGCACCCTACATCTAGCCCCTACCTGCACCCTACCTCTAGGCCCTACCTGCACCCTACCTCTAGCCCCTACCTGCACCCTACCTCTAGCCCCTACCACTAAACACTATCTGCACCCTACCTCTATCCCCTACCTGCACCCTACCTCAATCCCCTACCTGCACCCTACCTCTAGCCCCTAAATGCACCCTACCTCTAACCCTACCTGCACCCTACCTCTAGCCCCTACCTGCACCCTACCTCTAGCCCCTACCTCTAAACACTACCTGCAACACTCCCTCTAGCCCCTACCTGCACCCTACCTCTATCACCTACCTGTACCCTACCTCTATCCCCTACCTCTAGGCACTACCTGCACCCTACCTCTAGCCCCTACCTCTATCCCCTACCTGCACCCTACCTTTAGACCCTACCTGCACCCCACCTCTATCCCCTACCTCAAGGCAATACCTGCACCCTACCTCTAGCCCCTACTTGCACCCTACCTCTGGCCCCTACCTGCACCCTACCGCTATCCCCTACCTGCACCCTACCTCTAGCCCCTACCTGCACCCTAACTCTAGCCCCTACCTCTAAACACTACCTGCACCCTACCTCTAGCCCATTCCTGCACCCTACCTCTAGCCCCTACCTGCACCCTACCTCTATCCCCTACCTGCACCCTACCTCTAGCCCCTACCTGCACCCTACCTCTATCCCCTACCTGCACCCTACCTCTAGCCCCTGCCTGCACCCTACCTATAGCCCCTACCTCTAAACACTACCTGCACCCTACCTCTAGCCCCTACCTGCACCCTACCTCTATCCCCTACCTGCACCCTACCTCTAGCCCCTAACTCTATCCCCTACCTGCACCCTACATCTAGCCCCTACCTGCACCCTACCTCTAGGCCCTACCTGCACCCTACCTCTAGCCCCTACCTGCACCCTACCTCTAGCCCCTACCTCTAAGCACTACCGGCACCCTACCTCTAGCTCCTACCTGCACCCTACCTCTAGCCCCTACCTGCACCCTACCTCTAGCCCCTACCTGCACCCTACCTCTAGCCACTACCTCTAATCACTACCTGCACCACTCCCTCTAGCCCCTACCCGCACCCTACCTCTAGCTCCTACCTCTAAACACTACCTGCACCCTACCTCTAGCCCCTACCTGCACCCTACCTCTAGCCCCTGTCTATCCCCTACCTCTAGGCACAACCAGCACACTACCTCTAGCCCCTATCTCTAGCCCCTACCTGCACCCTACCTCTAGACCCTACCTGCACCCTTCCTCTAGCCCCTATCTGCACCCTACCTCTATCCCCTACCTCTAGGCACTACCTTAACGCTACCTCTAGCCCCTACTTGCACCCTACCTCTGGCCCCTACCTGCACCCTAGCTCTAGCCCATACCTGCACCCTCGCTCTAGCCCCTACCTCTAAACACTACCTGCACCCTACCTCTAGCCCCTACCTGCACCCTACCTCTAGCCCCTGCCTGCACCCTACCTCTAGCCCCTACCTCTATCCCCTACCTGCACCCTACCTCTATCACCTACCTGTACCCTACCTCTAGGCCCTACCTCTAGGCACAACCTGCACGCTACCTCTAGCCCCTACCTCTAGCCCCTACCTGCACCCTACCTCTAGCCCCTACCTGCACCCTACCTCTACCCCCTACCTCTAGGCACTACCTGCACGCTACCTCAAGCCCCTACCTCTAGGCAATACCTTCACCCTACCTCTAGCCCCTACTTGCACCCTACCTCTGGCCCCTACCTGCACCCTACCTATAAGCCCCTACCTGCACCCTACCTCTAGCCCCTTGCCTTCACCCTACCTCTAGCCCCTACCTCTAAACACTACCTGCACCCTACCTCTAGACACTACCTGCACCCTACCTCTAGCCCCTGCCTGCACCCTACCTCTAGCCCCTACTTCTATCCCCTACCTGCACCCTAACTCTATCATCTACCTGTACCCTACCTCTATCCCCTACCTTTAGGCACAACCTGCAGGCTACCTCTAGCCCCTACCTCTAGCCCCTAACTGCCCCCTACCTCTAGCCCCTACCTGCACCCTACCTCTAGCCCCTACCTCTAAACACTACCTGCACCCTACCTCTAGACACTACCTGCACCCTACCTCTAGCCCCTACCTCTAGCCCCTACTTGCACCCTACCTCTGGCCACTACCTGCACCCTAGCTCTAGCCCATGCATGCACCCTACCTCTAGCCCCTACCTCTAAACACTACCTGCACCCTACCTCTAGACACTACCTGCACCCTACCTCAAGCGCCTACCTCTAAACACTACCTGCACCCTACCTCTAGCACCTACCTGCAGCCTACCTCTAGCCCATACCTCTAGGCAATATCTGCACCCTACCTCTAGGCCCTACCTGCACCCTACCTCTAGGCCCTACCTGCACCCTACCTCTAAGCCCTACCTGCACCCTACCTCTAGGCCCTACCTGCAGCCGACCTCTAGCCCCTACCTCTAGGCACTACCTGCACCCAACCTCTAGGCACTACCTGCACCCTACGTCTAGCCCATACCTCTAGACACTACCTGCACCCTACCTCTATCCCCTACCTCTAGGCACTACCTGCACCCTACCTCTATCCCCTACCTGCACTCTAACTCTAGCCCCTACCTGCACCCTACCTCTAGCCTCTACCTGCACCCTACCTCTATCCCCTACCTCTAGGCACTACCTGCACGCTACCTCAAGCCCCTACCTCTAGGCATTACCTGCACCCTACCTCTAGCCCCTACTTGCACCCTACCTCTGGCCCCTACCTGCACCCTAGCTCTAGCCCCTACCTGCACCCTACCTCTAGCCCCTAACTCTATCCCCTACCTGCACCCTACCTCTAGCCCTTACCTGCACCCTACCTCTAGCCCCTACCTGCACCCTACCTCTAGCCCCTGCCTCTAAACACTACCTGCACCCTACCTATACCCCTGTCTGCACCCTACCTCTAGCCCCTACCTCTAAACACTACCTGCACACTAACTCTAGACACTACCTGCACCCTACCTCTATCCCCTACCTCTAAACACTACCTGCACCATACCTCTAGCATCTACCTGCACCCTACCTCTAGCCCATACCTCTAGACACTACCTGCACCCTACCTCTATCCCCTACCTCTAGGCACTACCTGCACCCTACCTCTATCCCCTACCTGCACCCTACCTCTAGCCCCTACCTGCACCCTACCTCTAGCCCCTACCTCTAGGCAATATCTGCACCCTACCTCTAGGCCCTACCTGCACCCTACCTCTAGGCCCTACCTGCAACCTACCTCTAAGCCCTACCTGTACCCTACCTCTAGGCCCTACCTGCAGCCGACCTCTAGCCCCTACCACTAGGCACTACCTGCACCCAACCTCTAGGCACTACCTGCACCCATATCTCTAGCCCCTACCTAAACCCTACCTCTATCCCCTACTTGCACCCTACCTCTAGCACCTACTTGCACCCTACCTCTAGCCCCTACCTGCACCCTACCTCTAGCCCCTACCTGCACCCTACCTCTAGCCCCTACCTCTTGCCCCTACCTGCACCTTACCTCTATCCCCTACCTGCACCCTACCTCTAGGCCCTACCTGCACCCTACCTCTAGCCCCTACCTGCACCCTACCTCTAGCCCCTACCTGCACCCTACCTCTAGCCCCTACCTCTAGGAACTACCGTCACCCTACCTCTAGGCACTACCTGCACCCTACCTTTAGGCCCAACCTGCACCCTACCTCTAGATCCTACCTGCACCATACCTCTAGTCCCCCCTGCACCCTACCTCTATCCCCCACCTCTAGGCACTTCCTGCACCCTACCTCTAGCCCCTACCTCTTGCCCCTACCTGCACCTTACCTCTATCCCCTACCTGCACCCTACCTCTAGCCCCTACCTGCACCCTACCTCTAGCCCCTACCTGCACCCTACCTCTAGCCCCTACCTGCACCGTACCTCTAGCCACTACCTGCACCCTACCTCTAGTCCCTTTCCTCTAGACCCTACCTGCACCCTACCTCTAGCCCCTACCTGCAACCTACCTCTATCCCTTACCTGCACCCTACCTCTATCCCCTACCTGCACCCTACCTCTAGCCCCTGCCTGCACCCTACCTCTAACCCCTACCTGCACCCTACCTCTAGCTCCTACCTCTAAACACTACCTGCACCCTACCTCTAGCCCCTACCTCTGGACACTACCTGCACCCTAACTCTAGCCCCTACCTGCACCCTACCTCTGGACACTACCTGCACCCTACCTCTAGCCCCTACCTGCATCCTACCTCTAGCCCCTACCTACACCCTACCTCTAGCCCCTACCTCTATACACTACCTGCACCCTACCTCTAGCCCCTGCCTGCACCCTACCTCTAGCCGCTACTTGTACCCTACCTCTATCCCCTACCTCTATCTCCTACCTTTAGGCACTTCCTGCACCCTACCTCTAGTCCCTACCTGCACCCTACCTCTAGCCCCTACCTCTAAACACTACCTGCACCCTACCTCTTGCCCCTGCCTGCACCCTACCTCTAGCTCATACCTCTAAACACTACCTGCACCCTACCTCTAGCCCCTACCTCTAGACAATACCTGCACCCTACCTCTATCCCCTAACCCCAGGCTCTACCTGTACCCTACCTCTAGCCCCTAACTGCAGCATACCTCTATCCCTCACCTGCACCCTACCTCTAGCCCCTACCTGCACCCTACCTCTAGCCCCTAACTGCACCATACCTCTATCCCTTGCCTGTACCCTACCTCTAGGCCCTACCTGCAGCCGACCTCTAGCCCCTACCACTAGGCACCACCTGCACCCAACCTCTAGGCACTACCTGCACCCATGTTTCTAGCCCCTACCTGCACCCTACCTCTATCCCCTACCTCTAGGCACTATCTGCACCCTACCTCTAGGCACTACCTGCACCCTACCTCTAGGCAATACCTGCACCCTACCTCTATCCCCTACTTGCACCCTACCTCTAGCCCCTACTTGCACCCTACCTCTATCCCCTACTTGCACCCTACCTCTAGCACCTACTTGCACCCTACCTCTAGCCCCTACCTGCACCCTACCTCTAGCCCCTACCTGCACCCTACCTCTAGCCCCTACCTGCACCCTACCTCTAGCCCCTACCTGCACCCTACCTCTAGCCCCTACCTCTTGCCCCTACCTGCACCTTACCTCTATCCCCTACCTGCACCCTACCTCTAGGCCCTACCTGCACCCTACCTCTAGCCCCTACCTGCACCCTACCTCTAGCCCCTACCTGCAACCTACCTCTAGCCCCTACCTCTAGGAACTACCTTCACCCTACCTCTAGGCACTACCTGCACCCTACCTTTAGGCCCAACCTGCACCCTACCTCTAGATCCTACCTGCACCCTACCTCTAGTCCCTCCCTGCACCCTACCTCTATCCCCCACCTCTAGGCACTACCTGCACCCTACCTCTATCCCCTACCTCTAGGCATTACCTGCACCCAACCTCTAGGCACTACCTGCACCCTACCTCTAGCCCCTACTTGCACCCTACCTCTGGCCCCTACCTGCACCCTACCTCTATCCCCTACCTGCACCCTACATCTAGCCCCTACCTGCACCCTACTTCTAACCCCTACCTCTAAACACTACCTGCACCCTACCTCTAGCCCCTACCTGCACCCTACCTCTAGCCCCTACCTGCACCCTACCTCTATCCCCTACCTGCACCCTACCTCTAGCCACTACCTGCACCCTACCTCTAGTCCCTACCTCTAGACCCTACCTGCACCCTACCTCTAGCCCCTACCTGCAACCTACCTCTATCCCTTACCTGCACCCTACCTCTACCCCTACCTGCACCTTACCTCTAGCCCCTGCCTGCACCCTACCTCTAACCCCTATCTGCACCTTACCTCTAGCCCCTGCCTGCACACTACCTCTAACCCCTACCTGCACCCTACCTCTATCCCCTACCTCTAACCCCTACCTCTAGGCACTACCTGCACCCTACCTCTAGCTCCTACCTCTAAACACTACCTGCACCCTACCTCTAGCCCCTACCTCTGGACACTACCTGCACCCTAACTCTAGCCCCTACCTGCACCCTACCTCTGGACACTACCTGCACCCTACCTCTAGCCCCTACCTGCACCCTACCTACACCCTACCTCTTGCCCCTACCTGCACCCTACCTCTAGCCCCTACCTGCACCATACCTCTATCCCCTACCTCTATCCCCTACCTCTAGGCACTTCCTGCACCCTACCTCTAGTCCCTACCTGCACCCTACCTCTAGCCCTTGCCTGCACCCTACCTCTAGCTCCTACCTCTAAACACTACCTGCACCCTACCTCTAGCCCCTACCTCTTTACACTACCTGCACCCTACCTCTAGCCCCTGCCTGCACCCTACCTCTAGCCGCTACCTGTACCCTACCTCTATCCCCTACCTCTATCCCCTACCTCTAGGCACTTCCTGCACCCTACCTCTAGTCCCTACCTGCACCCTACCTCTAGCCCTTGCCTGCACCCTACCTCTAGCTCCTACCTCTAAACACTACCTGCACCCTACCTCTAGCCCCTACCTCTAGACACTACCTGCACACTACCGCAATCCCCTACCTCTAGGCTCTACCTGCACCCTACCTCTAGCCCCTAACTGCACCATACATCTATCCCTTACCTGCACCCTACCTCTAGCCCCTACCTGCACCCTACCTCTAGCCCCTAACTGCACCATACCTCTATCCCTTACCTGCACCCTACCTCTAGCCCCTACCTGCACCCTACCTCTAGCCCCTACCTCTAAACACTACCTGCACCCTACCTCTAGGCCTTACCTGCACCCTACCTCTAGCCCCTGCCTGCACCCTACCTCTAGTTCCTACCTCTAAACACTACCTGCACCCTACCTCTAGCCCCTACCTCTAGACACTACCTGCACCCTACCTCTATCCCCAACCTCTAGGATCTACCTGCACCCTACCTCTATCCCCTACCTGCACCCTACCTCTAGCCCCTACCTGCACCCTACCTCTAGCCCCTACCTCTAGGCACTAGCTACACCCATATCTCTAGCCCCTACCTGCACCCTACCTCTAGCCCCTACCTCTAGGCACTATCTGCACCCTACCTCTAGGCCCTACCTGTACCCTACCTCTAAGCCCCTACCTGTACCCTACCTCTAGGCCCTACCTGCACCCTACCTCTAGGCCCTACCTGCACCCTACCTCTAGCCCCTACCTGTACCCTACCTCTAGCCCCTACCTCTAGCCCCTACCTGCACCCTACCTCTAGCCCCTAGCTGCACCATACCTCTATCCCTTACCTGCACCCTACCTCTAGCCCCTACCTGCACACTACCTCTAGCCCCTACCATCTAAACTACCTGCACCCTACCTCTAGCCCCTACCTGCACCCTACCTCTCGCCCCTGCCTGCACCCTACCTCTAGCCCCTACCTGCACCCTACCTCTATCCCCTACCTCTATCCCCTACCTCTAAACACTACCTGCACCCTACCTCTAGCCCCTGCCTGCACCCTACCTCTAGCTCCTACCTCTAAACACTACCTGCACCCTACCTCTAGCCCCTACCTCTAGACACTACCTGCACCCTACCTCTAGCCCCTACCTGCACCCTACCTCTATGCCCTACCTCTAGGCACTACCTGCACCCTACCTCTATCCCCTACCTGCACCCTACCTCTAGCCCCTACCTCTAGGCACTACCTGCACCCATATCTCTAGCCCCTACCTGCACCCTACCTCTAGCCCCTACCTCTTGGCACTATCTGCACCCTACCTCTAAGGCCCTACCTGTACCCTACCTCTAGTCACTACCTGCACCCATATCTCTAGCCCCTACCTGCACCCTACCTCTAGCCCCTACCTCTAGGCCCTACCTGTACCCTACCTCTATTCCCTACTTGCACCCTACCTCTATGCCCTACCTGTACCCTACCTCTAGCCCCTACCTCTAGGCACTACCTGCACCCAACCTCTAGAAACTACCTGCACCCATATCTCTAGCCCCTACCTGCACCCTACCTCTAGCCCCTACCTCTAGGCACTACCTGCACCCTACCTCTAGGCACAACCTGCACCCTACCTCTAGGCACTACCTGCACCCTACCTCTATCCCCTACTTGCACCCTACCTCTATCCCCTACTTGCACCCTACCTCTAGGCACAACCTGCACCCTACCTCTAGGCACTACCTGCACCCTACCTCTATCCCCTACTTGCACCCTACCTCTATCCCCTACTTGCACCCTACCTCTAGGCACTACCTGCACCCTACCTCTAGGCACTACCTGCACCCTACCTCTATCCCCTACTTGCACCCTACCTCTATCCCCTACTTGCACCCTACTTCTATCCCCTACTTGCACCCTACCTCTAGGCACTACCTGCACCCTACCTCTAGGCACTACCTGCACCCTACCTCTATCCCCTACTTGCACCCTACCTCTATCCCCTACTTGCACCCTACCTCTAGGCACTACCTGCACCCTACCTCTAGCCCCTACTTGCACCCTACCTCTAGCCCCTACCTCTAGCCCCTACTTGCACCCTACCTCTAGCCCCTACCTCTAGCCCCTACTTGCACCCTACCTCTAGCCAAACCTCTAGCCCCTACTTGCACCCTACCTCTAGCCCCTACTTGCACCCTACCTCTAGCCCCTACTTGCACGCTACCTCTAGCCCCTACTTGACAATAAATACACCTTTATGTGCAGATATTGATATAATAACCATCATATCGAAGTAAACTTGGATTCAGGTGATATGTTGTGTGGTCCTCCCACTATGACTCGGGAAAACATGCAGTTTATTAGGCTACGGATGAAATAAATAATGATGAACTCTACATGGTGGGGAAAGTGCACAGTGATGAGCTTGATCCTGGTTTGACAAATCAAAATAATCTGGTTATTTTTGTCCATAATAATCTCATAAGGTATGCTAAACCAGCACTGTATCTGTATCTAACTGTTGGCTAGAGAGCACGTGCCAAAACCAGAGTGGGCACATTCACTATACAGTCTGATGCAATAAATATTTTCACAAAACCGTCAGTGGAGTTGAAAATGCGATGGAAACGCATTTAACCACAACTTATTTTTACGTGAACTATGTCATCACGCACAGCATTTTATCCACAACAAATCCATTTGAATGAAACATCTCTGGTGGGAAAGTGTGCAAATTGTTTTTAGGTGGATTTGTGAATATTCACATGAAAATCTGATGGAAACCTAGCTATTGGCAGAGACCAATTCAGTACTCCAAAGATTTCAAAATGGATCTCTCTCTCTCTCTCTCTCTCTCACTCTCTCTCTTTCACTCTCTCTCTCTCTCTCTCTCTTCTCTCTCTCTCAGACCACTGAAAGAAGCAGAAAGCCAGATTCAAGTCCCAAGCCGCCTCTGTCCAAGTTCATGACAGTCCTGAGAGACAAAACCAAGAGGAAGATTAAATAGTGAAGAGAACTAGGTCTTGGTGATCAAATAGTAACCCATAGCTCCTTCTACTAGCCCATACCTGCACCCTACCTCTAGGCCCTACCTGCACCCTACCTCTAGGCCCTACCTGCACCTTACCTATAGGCCCTACCTGCACCCTACCTCTAGGCCCTACCTGTACCCTACCTCTAGGTCCTACTTGTACCCTACCTCTAGGCCCAACCTGCACCCTACCTCTATCCCCTACCTCTATCCCCTACCTGTACCCTACCTCTATCCCCTACCTGCACCCTACCTCTAAGCCCAACCTGCACCCTACCTCTAGCCCCTACCTGCACCCTACCTCTGGACACTACCTGCACCCTACCTCTAGCCCCTACCTGCACCCTACCTCTAGCCCCTACTTGCACCCTACCTCTTGCCCCTACCTGCACCCTACCTCTAGCCCCTACCTGCACCATACCTCTATCCCTTACCTGCACCCTACCTCTAGCCCCTACCTCTTTACACTACCTGCACCCTACCTCTAAGCACTACCTGCACCCTACCTCTAGGCCCTACCTGCACCCTACCTCTAGCCCCTACCTGCACCCTACTTCTAGCCCCTACCTGCACCCTACCTCTAGCCCCTACCTGCACCCTACCTCTAGGCCCTACCTGCACCCTACCTCTAACCCCTACCTGCACCCTACCTCTAGCCCCTACCTCTAGGCCCTATCTGCACCCTACATCTATCCCCTAGGGGCGGCAGGGAAGCCTAGTGGTTAGAGCGTTGGACTAGTAACCGGAAGGTTGCAAGTTCAAACCCCCGAGCTGACAAGGTACAAATCTGTCGTTCTGCCCTTGAACAGGCAGTTAACCCACTGTTCCTAGGCCGTCATTGAAAATAAGAATTTGTTCTTAACTGACTTGCCTAGTTAAATAAAGGGAAAATAAAAAAATAAACATCTAGGCCCTATCTGCACCCTACCTCTAGGCCCAACCTCCACCCTACCACTCGGTCCTAGCCCCAACATCTTTGGTGTTTACAGTTTTAGGTGTGTAAGCGATAACACTGCAGCTGCACACAGTAATGAAATAATCATATATTTATCTTTCTAAATTGAGTGTCTTACCAACACTTTTAATCACAAATACAATTTCCTCTAACTATGAATGAGATTCTGTAAGATCTGAATAAATTGATTAATTTAAGTACAAGTATATGGTGTTGTATGGTAAAATGATAGAGGGTCGTAAGAAGTTAGAGATCTGACTACTATGAGGTGTTGGGGAGTTTTCAACACTTTTCAGTAGCCAGCCTCTGAGACAGCGTTAATTTAACTGTAGTTCATTGTGCTAGAAAGTAAGCATTTCACTGTACTTGTGCATGTGACAATAAAACATGAAACTTGAACCTTGCTGGTGCCACCACACCACAACAGAGTGTTAACAGGAAGTCTGTGTCTCAAATGGCACCGTAGTCCCTATATAGGGCTCTACTTTGGAGCAGAACCCACAGGAATAGGGTGCCATTTGGGACGCAGGAGTAGAGGGGTGGGTATCTGTATCTGTAAGGACGGGGTGAGATTTATAGGGAGGAGGTGAGATTACATTTGCTATTAAAAGAAGGGAATACCAAATGAGAGAGAGAGAGAGAGAGAGAGAGAGAGAGAGAGAGAGCGGGAGAGAGAGCGAGGGAGAAGCAACCTAGTCCACACTCTGGTAAGGTTGTATTTCAGATTACATTGTGCAAATGTTCCTTTTTTTTGCTTTGCATTCATTTTTTAAAAGGAGCTATACATTATATACATTACATTGTTGCATTGTAATTTCCGAAAATGTCTTTAATACATCTACGGTAAGAGTGGAATGATAGTGTTTCACAATATTTATTTATTGGGGCACACAAAATTGCATTCTAATAGTGCATTCTTCTTATTGGGCAACAAACAACGGACTTTTGTTGCCAAATTGACCGGGGCAAGCAAATCTTTATTTGTCAAATGGGACTGCTGATTGTTCCAGAGGCTGTGGCACTTTACAATCGGTTAGCGCGCAGAGCCACTCAAATTAACAATCCGTCAGGGCTCGGTACTTGTAAATCGCCAGGAACAGTCAATTTGAGAACAAGAGATTTGTTTTAATGTCATTCATAGCATATTGCTATAGACTATGATCTCAGATAATTTACCTGGTGAAATAAAGGTTAATACAATTGATTTATTTATAAATGCATTTATTTAAAGGAAACCGTTACTGATTGAGTTGTTTGTTTTAAGGAAACGCAGAATCAGAGGAAGCCAAGATGAAGTTTGTCAGCCTGATTGTGATGATGTCACTACTTGGGACAAAAATGGCTTTGACATTCCACAGAAGTACCGGTAAGAGAGTTGCATTGATTACAGTATGTGTTTTGATCAGGGGCACAATTTAGATTTTAGAAGTAAGGAGACATTACTTTTAATTTTTTATTATTATATTGTTTTAAATCCAGTCAAATAAACACTCCAAACAGCCTCCCCGACAGCTCGGAGGCGTCCGTATGGTCCTAAAGCAAACCGTTGCCTCATTTTGTATCACATTCCAATTAAAAAACTGTGGGGGGGGACACAAAAAATGCAGTCCCCCCATCCCCAGTGAAAGTTGCACCCCTGATTTTGATGATAGTGCTGAAAGTTTTATTTACATTTTTCATGATGATTATCGACCACACAGCCTAAAAAAATAATCTGTTCTAAACCTGAAAATGTGCTTTCCTCTTTCATGTCCAAATGAAAATTAGATGCATTCTTTACACAAATGTAGTAACTTACAGTATTTTTTTGTTGCAGTAGATGTTATTGGTTATTAGCAGTCATAGACTGAATTGCACACCCATTTACAATGATAGATTATGATCAAATAGTAAAAGCCTAAACTAACACAATACTTTTAATATAATACAATGTTAAAATATACAATATATACTAAACAATAATAGTACAATGACAATATTGAGGCAGCAGGTTGCAGCCTAGTGGTTAGAGAGTTGGGCCAGTAACTGAAAGGTTGCTAGAACGCATGCCTGAGCTAACAAGGTGAAAATCTGTTGAGTTAACCACACTGTTCCTAGGCTGTCATTGTAAATGAGAATTTGTTCTTAACTGATTTGCCTGGTTAAATAAGAGGTCTTAGGTAGGCATTTCTTAGGCCCCTGGGCTATATGGTGTGCGCATTGATCAGTTTAGTGAATTATGGAATGGGAGAGTTCTGTTAGCGGCCTGTGAGTGTCATAGGAATGTTCCGTTTGTGGCTGTTTTCTAAGTATATAAGGCCCCAGGAGAGTAGTTATTCCATCATTGTCCCCTAGGTGGGGATGATGCTCCAGTGTATCGCCAGGAGGAGACTGCAGAGTGTGACATGCCCAAAGCCTGTGACCTGAAGAATTATGAAGACTGGTACAGGCTGGGCTCCTACTGCATCAAGTACTTCAAGGCTGCCCTCAACTTCACCGAAGCGGAGGTAAACAACATTCTATGTAACAGGAGAACGACATAATAACATGATCAAAGCATGTTACTGCTCTACCTGGAGTCAGTCAGCCTGTCCATTCCAATACAATGGCAATACAGTGAAGTGAAGGTTAAATCCAATGTCTTAATTAGAGGTGTCTTCTAATGTATTCATCTTACTCCCACTGGCGGACTTACCATTAGGCAGAAGAGGCAATTGCCTCAGGCCTCACATCATTTGTAGGCCATCATTGTAAATAAGAATTTGTTCTTAGCTGACTTGCCTAGTTAAATAAAGGTTAAATAAAATAAATAAAATAAAAATCAAGAAGCCTCGTGACATGGGCATAATTAAAATAAATAAATATAAATATTTTTCCGCTGAGGCCCCCCCCATGCTTTGTTTGAGGCATAATAAATAAAAAAGGAAATACAAAAAAATCCCCATCAAAATGTGTCTAAACGAGAGATTTCTGTGTTTTTGCATTGCCTTTGTCTCAATCCACCTCATCCGCTGACATTGTCCTTCTACACCGGCGGTGGAAGGTGGCTGAGGTAAAGTTACAGGAGACATCTCGAAAATCTGTCTTCTCTCAAAAACGTCTTCAGCGTCCAAACGGTTTGGCCTAGAAAATGTATATGACCCCTCTATGGAAACATAAAACAGTCATGAACACAAAGGTGTTTCGGTTGCTCTACTGTTCGTCCCCCCACAAGTGTCACGGGACTCGGTAAACGGTTAACATGGTAAAAAAGATTAGCATTTTTTCCTGAGCTTTCTTAGTCCTATATCTCTCAGATCTTCCTTTTAATTTAATGTTGACTATATGTTTTTCCATGTATGAATATGTTATTCAATGCATTTCTATGGGCTAATAGCAGTAAGGCCAAATGCAATGTTTCATCAAATTATAACAACACCCCAAAAATTATACTTACAGGGGTCCTAATATTCTAGATCAAATATCGAAATGATCCTTGGTATAACCATCTTAAAACAATTCCATATGTTAGCTTAGTAGTAATCTCGCGTTGTCATATGTCCAAATCAAGTCGCTGTCACAACCTCCAGGGTTGTGGAGTAACAGATTACAAAAACAGTAACTGTAATCTGTTACGTTACCAGCTAAAACATTGTAATCAGATTACAGATACTTTTGAAAAACTAGATGATTACTTCTAGGATTACTTTTTAAATTCAGAAAGGATATTTGTGAGAAAATAAATTGACATTCAAATCAGCATTGAAAAAAGTGTATGTTTGTTCCGCCTGAGCGAGTCTGACCACAAGTCAGAGACCCCTGTGATGACACACCAAATGTGTTTGATGGATTGCGGGAAAAGAGCAGGAATAAGCTTTTATAGGCTACTGTCCAAGCTATGTCGTCCAATGGTGTGACTGCTGTCGGCATCCAAAGATGATCCAACTTGAATAAATGCTTGGAGGTAAGAAAGACAGCAGTGATACGGGTATCACTTATTATTGATATCTAAATAGCACATTGTTGTGAATCACACTGCTGCTCTCTCATTTAGCCTTACAGATTGTGATTGTTGTGGATGTTCACAAATACAGTTTCTTCAGAAAGTATTCACACCCCTTGACTTTTTCCATATTTTGTTGTGTTACAACCTGAATCTTTTTTGAGGCCACTGGCCTGCGCACCTCATAATGTCAAAGGGGAAGTACGATTTTCAAAATGTTTCAAATTAATACAAAATGAACAGCTGAAATGTCTTGAGTCAATAAGTATACAAGCCCTTTGTAATGGCAAGCCTAAATAAGTTCAGGAGTGAACGTTTGCTTCACAAGTCACATAATTAGAGTCCATCCTCTGTGCAATAATAGTGTTTAAAATGATCTTTGAACAAATACCTCATCCCTGTCAGGAATTGTGAAGAACTGAGTTTAAATGTATTTGGCTAAGGTGTATGTAAACTTCCGACTTCAACTGTATATTTAATTCATTTTGAAGTCAGGCTGTAACACAACAAAATGTAGAATAAGTAATGGGGTATGAATACCTTCTGAAGACACTGTGTACGTGTATTATAACCCAATAATGGTTGAATTGAAGAAGTTTTAGCTGCCTATCAATCAATGTTTTTGCGACCAGTGGACAGCCAGTGAAAAATGCACTCATGCAAATGCTGCATAGTGTGGATCCAGGGCCTGATTAATGCAGGGGCTTACAGGGTCTGATGCCCTGGGGCCCAAGCCCGTATTGGCAGCAACAAAAATTGAAATTTGTGTATATATACAAAAGCCACACCCATTTGCTGACAGGTGTATTAAATCAGGCACACAGCTATGTAATCTCCACAGAGACACATTGGCAGTAGAATTGTATTATGGAAGAGCTCAGCGACTTTCAACATGGCACAGTCATAGGATGCCACCTTTCCAACAAGTCAGTTAATCAAATTTCTGCCCTGCTAGAGCTGCCTCAGTCAACTGTAAGTGCTGTTAATGTGAAGTGGAAACATCTAGGAGCAACAACGGTTCAGCCGCGAAGTGGTAGGCCACACAAGCTCACAGAACAGAGCCGCCAAGTGCGTAGCACGTAAAAACTATCTGTCCTCGGTTGAAACACTCACTACCTAGTTCCAAACTGGCTCTGGAAGCAACGTCAGCACAGGAACTGTTCGTCGGGAGCTTCATGAAATGGGCTTTCATGGCCGAGAAGCAGCACACAAGCCTAAGATCACCATGTCCAAACGCGTTCTCTGGAGTGTGATTACACTTCACCATCTGGCAGTCCGATGGACAAATCTGGGTTTGGCGGTTGCCAGGAGAACGCTTTCCCTTTCCCAAAGTCTAAAGTCTACAAAACCTAGTCCACTCTGTTCATAACATATTCCAGTTTCAGGAACAGGAAACTGTATTGAGATTAAATGTTTCATCGATGAGATGTGCAGAATGTAGGCCAAAATCCATCTTGTTCCATTGCCAGTGGGCTTCCTCTCACTACCATATTTGGTCGTGAGTGGAAACGCCAAACGGATGCTTCATTTTTATACATCCAGTGAAATATCTGTCTCATTGTTCTATCAGTGGTAGTAACGTGCGCGGCCCACCAGCCATCAAGAATTTAAGAGCATAGTGCGTGCCAATGCCGCCTCAGCATTATGGCTACATTTCATGCTAAGCTGTTGACAGAATTTTACCACATTCATGAGTAGGTCGGTTGGCAGAAATAAAAGTGGAGACTGTAACTGACTACATTTAGAAAGTAACTTGACCAACCCTGTTGGAGGTCTGGAGAATTTTGCATTGCAAAAACGGTTTGAATGGTCCGCTGGCTCGCAGCGGCAAGATTTTGATTGGATGTTACATTTCAATAACCCTCCCCCCACATGCCCGCTGGTGCTATGTGTTATGTTCTCACACTGGGAAGGACACATTTTGCAGAGTTGTTCCATATGCTAGTCTGCAAAATTTCAGAACCTGGAGGAAAAACTTAATTCTGATTTGTCAGTCTATACACAAAATCGACATGCATCAACATATTTTGATCATCAACATCTGACCTTTTTAACCTGTCTCTCCTCTCTGGGGAGGTTCCCATTGCTTGGGAGGCAGCCACAGTGCATCCTTTATTTAAAGGGGTAGATCAAGCTGATCCTAACTGTTATAGGCCTATTTCTATTTTGTCCACTTTATCAAAAGTGTTGAAAAAACTTTGTAAATAATCAACTGACTGCCTTTCTTGATGTTTGTAGGATTCTCTCTGGTATCTGGCTTCCGCTCAGGTTATTGGTGTGTCACTGCAACCTTAAAGGTCCTCAATGATGTCCCCATTGCCCTTGATTCTAAGCAATGTTGTACTGCGATTTTTATTGACTTGGCCAAAGCTTTTGATACGGTAGACCATTCCATTCTTGTGGGCTCCAAATCACTACGTCAGCACCTGCTTACTCTCTCTCTCTCTCTCCTTCCTCCTACTCTCTCTTTCTCTCTCACTAATTCACTCTTTCTCTTCCCACCACCTATTTCTCTTCTTCTCTCTCATCACTCTCAGACACAGTGCAGGTCTGCTGCCCCCGGTGGCCACCTGGTGTCGGTGCATAACTGTCAAGCCAACGACAACCTGCTTTGCGTGGTGATGAAGAACAACGCCAAAAACCCTCGCATCTGGCTGGGAGGCTTCGAACTCTTCCAGGTAGGAGAGGAAGAGTGATGGATAGTGGGTGGAGGGCGGCAAAGTCATGTGGGAGGAAAGAGTGACATGTTCGGTCGAAGGGGAAAGAGAGAAGCTTTGCAGCACAACATTTAACATTGAACATATGATTGTCGTAATATCTACATTTACAGTATTCAGACCACTTGACTTTTTACACATTTTGTTACGTTACAGCCATATTCAAAAGTGGATTCAATTGTTTTTTCCCCTCATCAATCTACACACTACCCCATAATGAAAAAAACTGTTTTTAGACATTTTTTCAAAAAATGGAAATATCACCTTTACATAAGTATTCAAACCTTTTACTCAGCACTTTCTTGAAGCACCTATGGCAGCGATTACAGCCTCAAGTCTTCTTGGGTATGATGCTACAAGCTTGGCACACCTGTATTTGGGGAGTTTCTCCCATTCTTCTCTGGAGATCCTCTCAGGCTCTGTCAGGTTGGATGGGGAGCGTCGCTGCACAGCTATTTTCAGGTCTCTCCAAAGATGTTCGATCGGGTTCAAGTCCGGGCTCTGGCTGGGCCACTCAAGGACATTCAGAGACTGGTTTTCATCATGGATCTTTCTGTAGTTTGCTCCGTTCATATTTCCCTCGATCCTGACTAGTCCCCCAGTCCCTGCTGCTGAAAAACATCCCCACAGCATGATGCTGCCACCACCATGCTTCACCGTAAGGATGGTATTGGCCAGGTGATGAGTAGTGCCTGGTTTCCTCCAGACGTGACGCATTGCATTCAGGTCAAAGAGTTCAATCTTGGTTTCATCAGACCAGATAATCTTGTTTCTCATGGTCTGGGAGTCCTTTAGGTGCCTTTTGGCAAACTCCAAGCGGGCTGTCATGTGCCTTTTACTGAGGCGTGACTTCTGTCTGGTCACTCTACCATAAAGGTGCTGCAGAGATGGTTGTCCTACTGCAAGGTTCTCCCATCTCCACAGAGGAACTCTGGAGCTCTGTCAGAGTGACCATCGGGTTCTTGGTCACCTCCCTGACCAAGGCCCTTCTCCCCCGATTGCTCAGGTTGGCCGGACGGACAGCTCTAGGAAGAGACTTGGTGGTTCCAAACTTCTTCCATTTAAGAATGTTGGAGGCCACTGTGTTCTTGAGGACCTTCAATGTTGCAGACACTTTTTGGTACCCTTCACCAGATCTGTGCCTCGACACAATCCTGTCTCAGAGCTCTATGGACAATTCCTTTGACCTCAAGTGGGAACTTATATAGATAGGTGTGTGCCTTTCCAAATAATGTCCAATCAATTGATTTTACCACAGGTGGAGTCCAATCAAATTGTAGAAACGTATCAAGGATGATCAATGTAAGCAGGATGCACCAGAGCTCAAATTTCGAGTCTCTTAGCAAAGGGTCTGATTATTTGTGTACAGTACATAAGGTTTTTCTGTTTTTTATTTTTAATACATTTGCAAAAATGTACAAAAAACTGTTTTCGCTTTGTCATTATGGGGGAGTGTGTGTAGATTGATGAGGAAAATGTTTTATTTAATCCATTTTAGAATAAGGCTGTAACATAACAAAAAATGGAAAAAGTGAAGGAGTCAGAATACTTTCCAAATGCACCGTACATTTGTTTTTATCACCACCGGTCTTTCTATCACTCCCCTCTCTCTTCTTCTATCCACATTTATATCACTCCCTCTCTCTTCTTCTATCCACATTTATATCACTCCCTCTCTCTTATTCTATCCACATTTATATCACTCCCCTCTCTCTTCTTCTATCCACATTTATATCACTCCCTCTCTCTTCTTCTATCCACATTTCTATCACTCCCCTCTCTCTTCTTCTATCCACATTTATATCACTCCCTCTCTCTTCTTCTATCCACATTTATATCACTCCCCTCTCTCTTCTTCTATCCACATTTATATCACTCCCTCTCTCTTATTCTATCCACATTTATATCACTCCCCTCTCTCTTCTTCTATCCACATTTCTATCACTCCCCGCTTTCTTCTTCTATCCACATTTCTATCACTCCCTCTCTCTTATTCTATCCACATTTATATCACTCCCCTCTCTCTTCTTCTATCCACATTTATATCACTCCCCTCTCTCTTCTTCTATCCACATTTATATCACTCCCCTCTCTCTTCTTCTATCCACATTTATATCACTCCCCTCTCTCTTCTTCTATCCACATTTATATCACTCCCCTCTCTCTTCTTCTATCCACATTTATATCACTCCCCTCTCTCTTCTTCTATCCACATTTATATCACTCCCCTCTCTCTTCTTCTATCCACCTTTATATCACTCCCCTCTCTCTTCTTCTATCCACATTTATATCACTCACCTCTCTCTTCTTCTATCCACATTTCTCTCTACCTCCTTCTCTCAGTCTGGTAAGTTTGTGTGGACTGACGGCTCCAGCTGGAACTTTGAAGCGTGGACCCCTGGGGAGCCCATCTCCCGCTGGGGGAGCCGCGAGGACTGTGTGGAGATGAACTGGAGCGGTAAGAGATGGAGGGGGGAGTGATGGGATGGATGGATGGATGGTTTTTACTTGCAATGGCTATGATATGTGTTTGTTTTCACCTACCTTACTTGAATGCACTGGCTAACAGCTAAAATGACAAAAATGTGAATGAAACATTTCTTGGAAGGTGGTGGGAAGAGATGGTATTTTGAACTCACATTTGAACTTCTGTTTGTCTCTCTGTTCTCTCTGTATATTTGTTCTCTATTCTCAAGAAATTGGGAAATGGAACGACCACACGTGTTTCACCAAGAAGAGCTACGTGTGCTCCTTCAAGAACAGAGTTTGAGGACAAATATCCACGCTCACATACTTAGTATGAAGCAGCAATGTATTGGGCATGCTTTCTCCAGTGGTGTGTTGGTATAGACTGTGTGTCTGTCTGTGTAACACCAACCCAGTCCCCTGCTCCTCTCTCTTGGGTTGTGACCGAAATGACACCCTGTTCCCTATAGAGTGCACTACTTTTGACCAGAGCCCCACGGGCCCCCTGGTCAAAGTAGTGCACTATAAAGGATAGGGTGTCATTTTGGACTCCTCCTGCTCCTTTCCCCAATGACCCCAACCCACAGATCTCCCACGGTGAAACCAAACCACATAGAGATGTGCCTGCTTTTAGCAAACTGAAAAATGCATTAAAAAATATATATAAATAAAGAGTGTTAAGCAAGTAAACAACTAGAGTTTTTGTTTGTCTGTTCCTAGCAGGATTTGAGTTTCTGGCAGAATCAAACCAGAATCAAAATGTAAGTCACATACTTTTATTTAAGTAGTGGGTAGACTTTCATACTTTGTAGATGTAGGAGTTCAAATACAATAGTCCATGCAGAGTTAACGATTACACATACAACCTCCACTATGAAAATATTACAGGTAAATTACAGGTTCATGTGAAATATAAGGAATATTACAATGCTATATATACATGCATTCTCTATCTGGGGTGAAGTCTCCCCTAGATACAGATCTAGGATCAGCTTCCCTATCCCCAATCCTAACCATAACCTTTAGTGGGGAAAATGTTAAACTGATCCAAGATTAGGGTCTATGGGCAATATCACCCTAAACCTACATTTGCAGCCAAACTTCCCAAAATGCCACCACCCACCCCTTTCCCCCTCAAACACTCCATTCCATTGGCTGTCCGTTAGCCGTATTGCCCAATGGAAAAGGCCCCTGAGTCGTTTGACTGCTTCTCTACTCCAATGAACTCCCTACTCCGATACAGCCCATTGCTGGATAAGGAGTTCTCGATCTGGGTGTCTGATACCTAATGGAGTAATGGTAGATTGGGGGGGAGAGAGAAAATAACTTTATTGAATTTTATACACTTGAAAAACATCAGGAGCACATCACAGTCAAGCGACTCCTATTTTCCACTTAAGTCAAATTTTCAGTTAGTCTCTAGTTGATATCAAAGCATGATTTAAGTGGAAGTTAGGATTTGACCCTTAGTTTCAACTATTCCTCTGGGCCGTATGTATCAACTTCTCAGAGTAGGCTTACTGATTTAGAATCAGTTTTGCCTTTTAGATCACAATGAATAAGATCATGGGACAGGGGTGAACTGATCCTAGATCAGCACTCCTACTCTGAGATGCGGCCTCAGGCCTGCAAAGGCTGACATTGGTTATTAAGATAAATATCTATATCACAGTAAGCAGTGTTGGTGTCACACCTCAAACTTTACCTCCTCAAACTTCTTGGCCTTGTATTGCTCTGCTCCCTTCAGGAAGTTCAAGAGTATGATGTCACAAAGCACGGTGCCCTGCGACCAATCTAAGGCAGAGAAAGAAAACAAGGTTGTAGAATAGAATAGAATTGAAGAAATGAGGGGAGAAGAGAGGAGAAAAGAAAAGAAGAGAATAACTATTTTCCACAGAAATAACTTCATTTGGGGAGACAGAGACATGCATGACACAAAGACATTTTCGAACTAGTCTACAGAGACTGTGTGGATAATATTATTATAAAGTTAAGAGACTGAAGGTGGAACAGATATGTTTTAATTTAAAACTAGCCTAGAGACGGTGTGGATACTTTGTGGATAGAAAGTAGCAACTGAAAAGAAGGGCTCACCACTCCAACTGATGTAAAGGCAGCTACCATGTTGATCAGAGTCGGGATCATGTTAAACTTCCCTGCCTGTAACAAACAAGTCAAGTACTTTACAGAAGTAAACACACGCAAACACAACCAACCACACACAACCAACCACACATACAACCAACCACACATACAACCAACCAACCAACCAACCACACACACACACACACAAACATGAGAGAGAGGAGACCAGTTAGAGTTAAATTATCGCTATTGTCGTCATCACCAATGTCATCATCTTCATCATCAGCATCTTCATCAACAACATCATTATCATCAAAATCATTATCAACATCATCATTGTCAACATCATCCCAAAAATCATTATCACCATCAACATCATTATTAGCATTATTATAATTATCATCACCATCATTATCATCATCAACATCATTATTGCCATCATCATCATCGCCATCATCATCAACATCATTATCATCAGCAACATCATTATCTTCATCATCAACAACATTATTATAATAATTATTATCATCATCATCGATATCAACAACATCATTATCATCATCATCCTCCTCACTTGGTAAAGTTGAAGAGGGGGAAACGAATGCTGTTCTTGATGAAGATGGTGAAGTTCTCCACCTCCATCATAGGATGCCTGAGGGAAGGTCAGAAAGAGAATCATGTTCCTTCATCAACACTCAAACACACTCGCACACACACGGTTACCCACGTCTTGATGTAGTCGATCTCCGCCTGGCACCAGCCTCTGATCTCACAGGTATTAAGGGTGTCGTTGAAACGTACACACCTGCCCGTCGGAAGACCTGAGGAAGAGAGGGAGGGAAGAGAGAGAGGAAGAAGGAGAGGATATAAGACACAGAAAAAGGGAGGACGGAAAGGGACAATAAATGACAAAGATCAAACCATTATTCTGGGAGAAACGGTTTGGCAAATTCTGTAACATCTTCTGTCTTCTTAAGAACATACAATAAGAAAAGGAAGAGAAAAAGTTGATCAGAAAAAGAGGAGAAACCTCACCATTTCCCCCAGGCTTGTTGAGGAACTTAGTGCAGTTGTTGTCGTGCGTACACTTGTATTTCATCTCACTCTGTGTATCACACATAGTACAGAGTTAGAGTAACACACAGAGGCAGACAGACAGATGGACGGACGAACAGACAGACAGACAGACATCGAGGCAGAGAGAGAGAGACAGACAGACAGAGCCAGGCAGACAGAAAGAGAAAGAGCATGTGGGGGGGGGCACAGAGGGCCAATGGGAGAGTAAGTGAGAGGGGTCTCATTTCGGGACAGTATCCCTGCACCTAGTTCTCTGTGGTGATGAGTTTGGTGATGATGCAGAACACAGAGGCCCCCTGTCAGACCACACACACACAATAAAAAAATCTCCCATTTTCATTGACCAGCACATCAGACCTGATGTCATAATCCACACATACCTCAGTATCAATATTTGGTGTCCATTTTAAGTATTAAGCAATGTTCACAGGACTTTTAACAAATACATTACCCACAAAGTGCTTACAACAACCCAGATATATACAAAGATTGAGCAAGCAGGGAAGACAGAGGCTATACAACAACTATACATGGCTCCTTAGGCTGTCTATCAATGCCAATTTCCCACATTAACCTCTTGAACCTAGGGGGCACTATTTTCATTTTTGGAAAAATAACGTTCCCAAAGTAAACGGGCTATTTTGTCAGGACAAGATCTAAAGTTTCCAAAACTGTAAAAATATTGTCTGTGAGTATAACAGAACTGATATTGCAGGCAAAAGCCTGAGAAAAATCCAATCAGGAAGGGACTCTTATTTAGAAAGCTCTGCGTTCCTATGCGTCCCTATTGAGCAGTGAATGGGATATCAACCAGATTCCTTTTTCTATGGCTTCCCTAATGTGTCTAGTGTCACAAGACATAGTTTCAGGCTTTAATTTTGAAAAATTAGCGTGAACGACAACATTGCGTCAGTGGTCAGCTGGTGGCTCTCAGAGTGATTTGTGCGTAATAGACAAAGGCGGCCATTGTGCCTCTCGCTCCTACTGGGAAGCCAACTGTCCCGGTTGATATATTATTGAATAGATATTTGAAAAACACCTTGAGGATTGATCATTAAAAACATTTGCCATGTTTCTGTCAATATTATGGATCTAATTTGGAATATTTTTCGGCGTTGTCATGACCGAAGTGGATTCCTCAACCAAATGTGAATTTCGGCTATAAAAATAATCTTTATGGGACAAAAATAAACATTTGCTGTCTAACTGGGAGTCTCGTGAGTGAAAACATCCGAAGCTCATCAAAGGTAAACGATTTAATTTGATTGCTTTTCTGATTTGTGACCAAGTTGCCTACTGCTAGCTGGACATAATGCTATGCTAGGCTATCGATAAACTTACACAAATGCTTGTCTTGATTTGGCTGTAAAGCATAATTTCAAAATCTGAGATGACAGGGTGATTAACAAAAGGCTAAGCTGTGTTTCACAATATTTCACTTGTGATTTCATGAATATTAATATTTTCTAGTAATATTTTTTGTCCGTTGCATTATGCTAATTAGTGTCAGTTTATGACAATTCTCCCGGATCCGGGAGGGTTAGTTCTAAGAGGTTTTAACATAAGGAATCCAAAAATCTGAGGCCATAGTTTGTGTGTGGTGTAGGTAGTGCCTAGAGGTAGGGTGCAGGTAGGGGATAGAGGTAGGGTACAGGTAGGGGATAGAGGTAGGGTGCAGGTTGGGCCTAGAGGTAGGGTACAGGTAGGGCCTAGAGGTAGGGTACAGGTAGGGCCTAGAGGTAGGGTGCAGGTTGGGCCTAGAGGTAGGGTGCAGGTTGGGCCTAGAGGTAGGGTGCAGGTAGGGCCTAGAGGTAGGGTGCAGGTAGGGGCTAGAGGTAGGGTGCAGGGAGGGGATATAGGTAGGGTGCAGGTAGGGCCTAGAGGTAGGGTGCAGGTAGGGCCTAGAGGTAGGGCCTAGAGGTAGGGTGCAGGTAGGGCTTAGAGGTAGGTTGCAGGTAGGAGATAGAGGTAGGGTGCAGGTAGGGCCTAGAGGTAGGGTGCAGGTAGGGCCTAGAGGTAGGGTGCAGGTAGGGCCTAGAGGTAGGGTGCAAGTAGGGCCTAGAGGTAGGGTACAGGTAGGGCCTAGAGGTAGGGTGCAGGTTGTGCCTAGAGGTAGGGTGCAGGTAGGGCCTAGAGGTAGGGTGCAGGTATTGCCTAGAGGTAGGGGCTAGAGGTAGGGTGCAGGTAGGTGCTAGATGTAGGGTGCAGGTAGGGGATAGAGGTAGGGTGCAGGTAGTGCGTAGAGGTAGGGGATAGAGGTAGGGTGCAGGTAGTGTCTAGAGGTAGGGGCTAGAGGTAGGGTGCAGGTAGGGTGCAGGTATTGTTTAGAGGTAGGGCTAGAGGTAGGGTGCAGGTAGTGTCTAGAGGTAGGGTGCATGTAGTGTTTAGAGGTAGGGGCTAGAGGTAGGGTGCAGGCAGGGGCTAGAGGTAGGGTGCAGGTTGGGCATAGAGGTAGGGTGCAGGTAGTGCCTAGAGGAAGGGTGAAGGTAGTGCCTAGAGGTAGGGGCTAGAGGTAGGGTGCAGGTAGGGGCTAGAGGTAGTGGCTAGTGGTAGGGTGCAGGTAGGGGATAGAGGTAGGTTGCAGGTAGTGGCAAGAGGTAGGGGCTAGAGGTAGGGTTCAGGTAGGGGCTAGAGGTAGGGTGCAAGTAGGTGCTAGAAGGTAGGGTGCAAGTAGGGGCTAGAGGTAGGGTGCAGGTAGGGGCTAGAGGTAGGTTGCAGGTAGGGGCTAGAGATATGGGTGCAGGTAATTCCTTGAGGTAGGGTGCAGGTAATGCCTAGAGGTAGGGGCTAGAGGTAGGGGATACATGTAGGGTGCAGGTAGGGCCTAAAGGTAGGGTGCAGGTAGGGGATAGAGGTAGGGGCTAGAGGTAGGGTGCAGGTAGTGCCTAGAGGTAGGGGATAGAGCCTACCGGTAGGTGATAGAGGTAGGGTGCAGGTAGGGGATAGAGGTAGGGTGCAGGTTGATCCTAGAGGTAGGGGCTAGAGGTAGGGTGCAGGGAGGGGCTAGAGCTAGGGTGCAGGGAGGGGCTAGGGTGCAGGTAGGGCATAGAGGTAGGGTGCAGGTAGGGCCTAGAGGTAGGGTGCAGGTTGGGCCTAGAGGTAAGGTGCAGGTAGTGCCTAGAGGTAGGGTGAAGGTAGTGCCTAGAGTTAGGGGCTAGAGGTAGGGGCTAGAGGGAGGATGCAGGTAGGGGATAGAGGTAGGGTGCAGGTAGGGACAAGAGGTAGGGGCTAGAGGTAGGGTGCAGGTAGGGGCTAGAGGTAGGGTGCAGGTAGGGGCTAGAGGTAGGGTGCAAGTAGGGGCTAGAGGTAAGGTGCAAGTAGGGGATAGAGGTAGGGTGCAGGTAGTGCCTAGAGGTAGGGTGCAGGTAGTGCCTAGAGGTAGGGGCTAGAAGTAGGGTGCAAGTAGGGGCTAGGGATATTTGTGCAGGTAGTGCCTAGAGGTTGGGTGCAGGTAGTGCCTAGAGGTAGGGGCTAGAGGTAGGGTGCAGGTAGGGCCTAGAGGTAGGGTGCAGGTTGTGCCTAGAGGTAGGGTGCAGGTAGGGCCTAGAGGTAGGGTGCAGGTATTGCCTAGAGGTAGGGGCTAGAGGTAGGGTGCAGGTAGGTGCTAGAGGTAAGGTGCAGGTGGGGGATAGAGGTAGGGTGCAGGTAGTGCCTAGAGGTAGGGGATAGAAGTAGGGTGCAGGTAGTGTCTAGAGGTAGGGGCTAGAGGTAGGGTGCAGGTAGGGTGCAGGTAGTGTTTAGAGGTAGGGCTAGAGGTAGGGTGCAGGTAGTGTCTAGAGGTAGGGTGCATGTAGTGTTTAGAGTTAGGGGCTAGAGGTAGGGTGCAGGCAGGGGCTAGAGGTAGGATGCAGGTGGGGGCTAGAGGTAGGGTGCAGGTAGTGTTTAGAGGTAGGGGCTAGAGGTAAGGTGCAGGTAGGGGCTAGAGGTAGTGTGCAGGTAGGGGCTAGAGGTAGGGTGCTGGTAGCGGATAGAGGTAGGGTGCAGGTAGGTGCTAGAGGTAGGGTGCAGGTAGGGGATAGAGGTAGGGTGCAGGTAGGGGCTAGAGGTAGGGTGCAGGTAGGGGCTAGAGGTTGGGTGCAGGTAGTGCCTAGGTTTGGGGTGCAGGGAGGGGCTAGAGCTAGGGTGCAGGGAGGGGCTAGAGGTAGGGTGCAGGCAGTGGATAGAGGTAGGGTGCAGGTAGTGGTGTAAAAACGACTAACTATCATACTTGAGTAAGAGTAGATACCTTAATAGAAAATTACTCAAGTAAAAGTTATAATCACCCAGTAAAATACGACTTAGTGAAAGTCTAAAAGTATTTGGTTTTAAACATACTTAAGTATCAAAAGTAAATGGAATTGCTAAAATGTACTTAAGAATCAAAAGTAAAAGTATAAACCATTTCGAATTCCTTATATTAAGCAAACCAGACAGCACAATTGTATTTGTATTTTTATTGACAGATAGCCAGGTACACACTCCAACACATAATTTACAAACAAAGCATTTGTGTTTAGTGAGTCTGCCCTATCAGAGGCAGTAGGGATGACCAGGGAAGTTCTCTTGATAAGTATGTGAATTGGACCATTTTCCTGTCAAAATGTAACAAGTACTTTTGAGTGTCAGGGAAAATGTATGGAGTAACAAGTACATTATTTTCTTTAGGAATGTAGTGAAGTAAAAGTACAAGTAGGCAAAAATATAAATAGTAAAGTAAAGTACTGTCATGGCCAACATTTTTGAGAATGACACAAATATTAATTTCACAAAACCTGCTGCCTCAGTTTGAATGGTCAATTTGCATATACTCCAGAATGTTATGAAGAGTGATCAGATGAATTGCAATTAATTGCAAAGTCCCTCTTTGCCATGCAAATTAACTGAATCCCAAAACATATTGCCACTGCATTTCAGCAATGCCACAAAAGGACCAGCTGACATCATGTCAGTGATTCTCTCGTTAACACAGGTGTGAGTGTTGACGAGGACAAGGCTGGAGATCACTCTGTCATGCTGATTGAGTTCGAATAATAGACTGGAAGCTTCAAAAGGAGGATGGTGCTTGGAATCATTGTTCTTCCTCTGTCAACCATGGTTATCTGCAAGGAAACATGTGCTGTCATCATTGCTTTGCACAAAAGGGCTTCACTATTCAACTATTTATCGGATCATCAAGAACTTCAAGGAGGGCAGTTCAATTGTTGCGAAGAAGGCTTCAGGGCGCCCAAGAAAGTCCAGCAAGCGCCAGGACCGTCTCCTAAAGTTGATTCAGCTGCGGGATCGGGGCACCACCAGTACAGAGCTTGCTCAGGAGTGCATCTGCACGCACAGTGAGGCGAAGACTTCTGGAGGATGGCCTGGTGTCAAGAAGGGCAGCAAAGAAGCCACTTCTCTCCAGGAAAAACATCAGGGACAGACTGATATTCTGCAAAAGGTACAGGGATTGGACTGCTGAGGACTGGGGTAAAGTAATTTTCTCTGATGAATCCCCTTTCCGATTGTTTGGGGCATCTGGAAAAAAGCTTGTCCTGAGAAGACAAGGTGAGTGCTACCATCAGTCCTGTGTCATGCCAACAGTAAGGTATCCTGAGACCATTCATGTGTGAGGTTGCTTCTCAGCCAAGGGAGTGGGCTCACTCACAATTTTGCCTAAGAACACAGCCATGAATAAAGAATGGTACCAACACATCCTCCGAGAGCAACTTCTCCCAACCATCCAGAAACAGTTTGGTGACAAACAATGCCTTTTCCAGCATGATGGAGCACCTTGCCATATGGAAAAAGTGATAACTAAGTGGCTCGGGGAACAAAACATCAATATTTTGGGTCCATGGCCAGGAAACTCCCCAGAACTTAATCCCATTGAGAATTTGTGGTCAATCCTCAAGAGGCGGGTGGACAAACAAAAACCCACAAAAACCCACAACTCCAAGTCTTGATTATACAAGAATGGGCTGCCATCAGTCAGGATGTGGCCCAGAAGTTAATTGACAGCATGCCAGGGTGGATTGCAGAGGTCTTGAAATAGAAGGGTCAACACTGCAAATATTGACTCGTTGCATCAACTTCATGTAATTGTCAATAAAAGCATTTGACACTTATGAAATGCTTGTAATTATACTTCAGTATTCCATAGTAACATCTGACAAAAATATCTAAAGGCACTGAAGCAGCAAACTTTGTAGAAATTCATATTTGTGTCATTCTCAAAACTTTTGGCAGTACTTTAAAGTATTTTTACACCACTGGGTCCTGGTAGGGGCTAGAGGTAGGGTGCAGGTAGGGCCTAGAGGTAGGGTGCAGGTAGGGGCTAGAGGTAGGGTGAAGGTAGGGCCTAGAGGTAGGGTGCAGTTTAGGCCTAGAGGTAGGGTGCAGGTAGGGGCTAGAGGTAGGGTGCAGGTAGGGCCTAGAGGTAGGGTGCAGTTTAGGCCTAGAGGTAGGGTGCAGGTAGGGGCTAGAGGTAGGGTGCAGGTAGGGCCTAGAGGTAGGGTGCAAGTAGGGGCTAGAGGTAGGGTGCAGGTAGGGGCTAGAGGTAGGGTGCAGGTAATGCCTTGAGGTAGGGTGCAGGTAATGCCTAGAGGTAGGGGCTAGAGGTAGGGTGCAGGTAGGTGCTAGAGGTAGGGTGCAGGTAATGCCTTGAGGTAGGGTGCAAGTAATGCCTAGAGGTAGGGGCTAGAGGTAGGGGATACAGGTAGGGTGCAGGTAGGGCCTAAAGGTAGGGTGCAGGTAGGGGCTAGAGGTAGGGGCTAGAGGTAGGGTGCAAGTAGTGCCTAGAGGTAGGGGATAGAGGTAGGGTACAGGTAGGTGATAGAGGTAGGGTGCAGGTAGGGGAAAGAGGTAGGGTGCAGGTAGATCCTAGAGGTAGGGGCTAGAGGTAGGGTGCAGGGAGGGGCTAGAGCTAGGGTGCAGGGAGGGGCTAGAGGTAGGGTGCAGGTAGGGCATAGAGGTAGGGTGCAGGTAGGGCCTAGAGGTAGGGTGCAGGTTGGGCCTAGAGGAAGGGTGCAGGTAGTGCCTAGAGGTAGGGGCTAGAGGTAGGGTGCAGGTAGGGGATAGAGGTAGGGGCTAGAGGTAGGATGCAGGTAGGGTGCAGGTAGGGACAAGAGGTAGGGGCTAGAGGTAGGGTGCAGGTAGGGGCTAGAGGTAGGGTGCAGGTAGGGGCTAGAGGTAGGGTGCAAGTAGGGGCTAGAGGTAGGGTGCAAGTAGGGGATAGAGGTAGGGTGCAGGGAGGGGCTAGAGCTAGGGTGCAGGGTGCAGGTAGGGCTAGAGGTAGGGTGCAGGTAGGGCCTAGAGGTAGGGTGCAGGTTGGGCCTAGAGGAAGTGTGCAGGTAGTGCCTAGAGGTAGGGGCTAGAGGTAGGGTGCAGGTAGGGGATAGAGGTAGGGGCTAGAGGTAGGATGCAGGTAGGGTGCAGGTAGGGACAAGAGGTAGGGGCTAGAGGTAGGGTGCAGGTAGGGGCTAGAGGTAGGGTGCAGGTAGGGGCTAGAGGTAGGGTGCAAGTAGGGGCTAGAGGTAGGGTGCAAGTAGGGGATAGAGGTAGGGTGCAGGTAGTGCCTACAGGTAGGGTGCAGGTAGTGCCTAGAGGTAGGGGCTAGAAGTAGGGTGCAGGTAGGGGCTAGAGATATGGGTGCAGGTAGTGCCTAGACGTTGGGTGCAGGTAGTGCCTAGAGGTAGGGGCTAGAGGTAGGGTGCAGGTAGGGCCTAGAGGTAGGGTGCAGGTAGAGCTTAGAGGTAGGGTGCAGGTAGGGGATAGAGGTAGGGTGCAGTTAGGTAATAGAGGTATGGTGCAGGTAGGGCCTAGAGGTAGGGTGCAGGTAGGGGATAGAGGTAGGGGCTAGAGGTAGGATGCAGGTAGGGGATAGAGGTAGGGTGCAGGTAGGGACAAGAGGTAGGGGCTAGAGGTAGGGTGCAGGTAGGGGCTAGAGGTAGGGTGCAGGTAGGGGCTAGAGGTAGGGTGCAAGTAGGGGCTAGAGGTAGGGTGCAAGTAGGGGATAGAGGTAGGGTGCAGGTAGTGCCTAGAGGTAGGGTGCAGGTAGTGCCTAGAGGTAGGGGCTAGAAGTAGGGTGCAGGTAGGGGCTAGAGATATGGGTGCAGGTAGTGCCTAGAGGTTGGGTGCAGGTAGTGCCTAGAGGTAGGGGCTAGAGGTAGGGTGTAGGTAGGGCCTAGAGGTAGGGTGCAGGTTGTGCCTAGAGGTAGGGTGCAGGTAGGGCCTAGAGGTAGGGTGCAGGTATTGCCTAGAGGTAGGGGCTAGAGGTAGGGTGCAGGTAGAGCTTAGAGGTAGGGTGCAGGTAGGGGATAGAGGTAGGGTGCAGGTAGGGGATAGAGGTAGGGTGCAGGTAGGGCCTAGAGGCAGGGTGCAGGTAGGGCCTAGAGGTAGGGTGCTGGTAGGGCCTAGAGGTAGGGTGCAGGTAGGGCCTAGAGGTAGGGTGCAGGTAGGGCCTAGAGGTAGGGTGCAGGTAGAGCTTAGAGGTAGGGTGCAGGTACGGGATAGAGGAATGGTGCAGTTAGGTAATAGAGGTAGGGTGCAGGTAAGGGATAGAGGTAGGGTGCAGGTAGGGTCTAGAGGTAGGGTGCAGGTAGGGGATAGAGGTAGGGTGCAGGAAGGGCCTAGAGATAGGGTGCAGGAAGGGCCTAGAGGTAGGGTGCAGGTAGGGCCTAGAGGTAGGGTGCAGGTAGGGCCTAGAGGTAGGGTGCAGGTAGAGCTTAGAGGTAGGGTGCAGGTAGGGGATAGAGGTAGGGTGCAGTTAGGTAATAGAGGTAGGGTGCAGGTAGGGCCTAGAGGTAGGGTGCAGGTAGGGGATAGAGGTAGGGTGCAGGAAGGGCCTAGAGGTACGGTGCAGGAAGGGCCTAGAGGTAGGGTGCAGGAAGGGCCTAGAGGTAGGGTGCAGGTAGGGCCTAGAGGTAGGGTGCAGGTAGGGGATAGAGGTAGGGTGCAGGAAGGACCTAGAGGTAGGGTGCAGGTAGGGGATAGAGGTAGGGTGTAGGTAGGGTATAGAGGTAGGGTGCAGGTAGAGGCTAGAGGTAGGGTGCAGGTAGGGCCTAGAGGTAGGGTGCAGGTAGGGGATAGAGGTAGGGTGCAGGAAGGGCCTAGAGGTAGGGTGCAGGTAGGGCCTAGAGGTAGGGTGCAGGTAGGTGATAGAGGTAGGGTGCAGGTAGGGCCTAGAGGTAGGGTGCAGGTAGGAGATAGACGTAGGGTGCAGGTAGTGCCTAGAGGTAGGGTGCAGGTAGGGGATAGAGGTAGGGTGCCGGTAGGGCCTAGATGTAGGGTGCAGGTAGGGGATAGAGGTAGGGTGCAGGTAGGGGATAGAGGTAGGGTGCAGGTAGGGCCTAGAGGTGCCTAGAGGTAGGGTGCAGGTAGGGCCTAGAGGTAGGGTGCAGGTAGGTGGTAGGGTGCAGGTAGGGCCTAGAGGTAGGGTGCAGGTAGGAGATAGACGTAGGGTGCAGGTAGTGCCTAGAGGTAGGGTGCAGGTAGGGGATAGAGGTAGGGTGCAGGTAGGGCCTAGAGGTAGGGTGCAGGAAGGGCCTAGAGGTAGGGTGCAGGTAGGGAATAGAGGTAGGGTGCAGGTAGGGACAAGAGGTAGGGGCTAGAGGTAGGGTGCAGGTAGGGGCTAGAGGTAGGGTGCAGGTAGGGGCTAGAGGTAGGGTGCAAGTAGGGGCTAGAGGTCGGGTGCAAGTAGGGGATAGAGGTAGGGTGCAGGTAGTGCCTAGAGGTAGGGTGCAGGTAGTGCCTAGAGGTAGGGGCTAGAAGTAGGGTGCAGGTAGGGGCTAGAGATATGGGTGCAGGTAGTGCCTAGAGGTTGGGTGCAGGTAGTGCCTAGAGGTAGGGGCTAGAGGTAGGGTGCAGGTAGGGCCTAGAGGTAGGGTGCAGGTTGTGCCTAGAGGTAGGGTGCAGGTAGGGCCTAGAGGTAGGGTGCAGGTATTGCCTAGAGGTAGGGGCTAGAGGTAGGGTGCAGGTAGAGCTTAGAGGTAGGGTGCAGGTAGGGGATAGAGGTAGGGTGCAGGTAGGGCCTAGAGGTAGGGTGCAGGTAGGGCCTAGAGGTAGGGTGCTGGTAGGGCCTAGAGGTAGGGTGCAGGTAGGGCCTAGAGGTAGGGTGCAGGTAGAGCTTAGAGGTAGGGTGCAGGTAGGGTCTAGAGGTAGGGTGCAGGTAGGGAATAGAGGTAGGGTGCAGGAAGGGCCTAGAGATAGGGTGCAGGAAGGGCCTAGAGGTAGGGTGCAGGTAGGGCCTAGAGGTAGGGTGCAGGTAGGGCCTAGAGGTAGGGTGCAGGTAGAGCTTAGAGGTAGGGTGCAGGTAGGGGATAGAGGTAGGGTGCAGTTAGGTAATAGAGGTAGGGTGCAGCTAGGGCCTAGAGGTAGGGTGCAGGTAGGGGATAGAGGTAGGGTGCAGGAAGGGCCTAGAGGTACGGTGCAGGAAGGGCCTAGAGGTAGGGTGCAGGAAGGGCCTAGAGGTAGGGTGCAGGTAGGGCCTAGAGGTAGGGTGCAGGTAGGGGATAGGGGTAGGGTGCAGGAAGGACCTAGAGGTAGGGTGCAGGTAGGGTATAGAGGTAGGGTGCAGGTAGGGTATAGAGGTAGGGTGCAGGTAGAGGCTAGAGGTAGGGTGCAGGTAGGGCCTAGAGGTAGGGTGCAGGTAGGGGATAGAGGTAGGGTGCAGGAAGGGCCTAGAGGTAGGGTGCAGGTAGGGCCTAGAGGTAGGGTGCAGGTAGGGGATAGAGGTAGGGTGCAGGTAGGGCCTAGAGGTAGGGTGCAGGTAGGAGATAGAGTAGGGTGCAGGTAGTGCCTAGAGGTAGGGTGCAGGTAGGGGATAGAGGTAGGGTGCCGGTAGGGCCTAGATGTAGGGTGCAGGTAAGGGATAGAGGTAGGGTGCAGGTAGGGGATAGAGGTAGGGTGCAGGAAGGACCTAGAGGTAGGGTGCAGGTAGGGGATAGAGGTAGGGTGCAGGTAGGGCCTAGAGGTAGGGTGCAGGAAGGGCCTAGAGGTAGGGTGCAGGTAGGGAATAGAGGTAGGGTGCAGGTAGGGGATAGAGGTAGGGTGCAGGAAGGGCCTAGAGGTAGGGTGCAGGAAGGGCCTAGAGGTAGGGTGCAGGTAGGGGATAGAGGTAGGGTGCAGGTAGGGCCTAGAGGTAGGGTGCAGGTAGGGGCTAGTAGAAGGAGCTATGGGTTACTATTTGATCACCAATACCTAGTTCTCATCACTATTGAATCTTCTTCTTGGTTTTGTCTCTCAGGACTGCCATGAACTTGGACAGAGGCGGCTTAGGACTTGAATCTGGCTTTCTGCTGCATTCAGTAGTCTGAGAGAGAGAGAGAAGAGAGAGAGGGAATCATTTTGAAATCTTTGGAGGACTGAAGTGGTCTCTGCCAATAGTTAGGTTTCCATCCAATTTGTGACAGATGTTCATCTGTTCAAAAATTCTAGAATCTGCATAAAAACAATTTAAGCATTTTCCCACCAGAGATGTTTCGTTTAAATTGACTTGTTGTGGATAAAAAGCTGTGCGTGATGACATAGTTCACGTAAAAATAAGTTCCATCGCATTTTCAACTCCACTGACGGTTTTGTGAAAACATTTCTTGCATTAGACTGTATAGTGAATGTGCCCCCTCTGGTTTTGGCACGTGCTCTCTAGCCAACAGTTAGATACAGATACAGTGCTGGTTTAGCATACATTATGAGATTATTATGGACAAAAAGAACAAGGTTATTTTGATTTGTCAAACCAGGATCAAGCTCATCACTGTGCACTTTCCCCACCATGTAGAATTCATCATCATTTATTTCATCCGTAGCCTAATAAACTGCATGTTTTCCCGAGTCATAGTGGGAGGACCATACCACATATCACCTGAATCCAAGTTCACTTCGATATGATGATTATTATATCAATATCTGCACATAAAGGTGTATTTATTGTCACATGCACAAGTACAGTGAAATGCTTACTTTCTAGCACAATGAACTACAGTTAAATTAAAGCCGTCTCAGAGGCTGGCTACTGAAAAGTGTTGAAAACTCCCCAACACCTCATAATAGTCAGATCTCTCACTTCTTATGACCCTCAATCATTTCACCATACAACACCATAGACTTGTACTTTAATCAATTCATTTATTCAGATCTTACAGAATCTCATTCAGACAACACGGATGTTGATATGATGGGTTATTATGTCAATATCTGATTATAAAGGTGCTTCCACTGCCATTTCTCACATTATTCATTTTACAGACACAAAAAGATCCCACCTTACCTAGCGTATTTTGTTTTGTCGACATTTGGAAAGTTTACCGACAAATGTGTTGTGTCCATCAGGCATGTCCTGACATCTTTGTGCTTTACTTGCATAACAAGGTTGGATGGAAACCTGGCTAGTGATGCTAATATACATTATTACATTCAGTAATAAGCAACAGTCTGAATGAAATTACACCCTATTCCTGTAGTACACTAGGGAGTAGAGTGCCATTTCAGACACACTTCAGAGACACATGTTAATGTTAGTGTTCAAAAATGTTGCCAAGTGTTACGGGGTCAAATGAACTCTGACCTTAACGGAGAAGTTGCCCTGTGTCGGTGTTGTCCCAGAGTCGTGTTCTTCAGCGGACGGAGGGATGCTGTAGAAAACAGAGGACGGAAAGACATAGGAGGGAGAGGAGCAGGAAGAGGAGGAAGAAGGGAGTGATGTGGGAGAGAGGGTGGGAGGAGGAGAGGGTTTGAGGAATTTGATTTCCGGGGCTTTGATTGCAGTGCGTCTTATCTTGAAGGTCTCTGTTTCAGGAAAGAAGGAGAGAACAGCAGACATGTTTTTTATATTTCAGCGTCTCAGCTTTTGTCCAAATCTTTCATCTCGTTTTCCAGTCATTCAATCTTACTTCTCGTCTTTAGCCCCGGAAGTCTGTGCTTTCTCTTTTTGCTCAGATTAATTTTATGTTTCTGAGCAGAACTGTCCAGAACTCCAAGTGACTGAGAGAGAGAGAGAGAGAGAGAGAGAGAGAGAGAGAGAGAGAGCGAGAGAGAGAGAAAGAAAGAAAGAGAGAGCGAGAGAGATAATAAGAACAAGAGAGTGAGAGAGAGAGAGAGAGAGAGAATAAGAACAAGAGAGTGTGTGAGAGAGAGAGAGAGAGAGAGAGAGAGAGAATAAGAACAAGAGAGTGAGATTTTTCAGTGAGTGTTTATATACCAGGGCTCTCCAACCCTGTTCCTGCAGTGCTACTGTCCTGTAGGTGTTCAACCCTAATCTAGAGCACCTGCTTTTAATAATTAGCTGGCTGATAAGATGAAGATGAATCAGGTTAGATACAACTGGGGTTGGAGCAAAAAACCTACAGGGGGTTATGTCTCCAGGAACAGGGTTGGACAGAGGCCTATAGACAGAGGCCTACAACTGCACTTTAAATGACTACAATGCCCACAATCCCACCGTGTGGCTCACCTTAACACAGGAGAAGTCAAGATGGTCCTTTGATTGGTTCCTTATGGGGGACTTAGAGTCATGGATGTCCTTAGATATGGGTCTGGAGTGGTCCAACTCACTCTCCTCCGCTGCATCATTGTCCAATAGTATCTTCGGTTTGATGACAGCAATTGCATCAGCTCCAGTGTCATTAATGTTTACTTCCTGTTGTCTGTTGTCCGATTGGTTGTCCACAATCTCATTCGAACTTGATTGGCTGAAGTGAACATCCTCATATAAAGAATGGCCTATGTCCTCGTGGTTATGTTGAACGTCGTTGGGGAGGCGCAACTCTGGTTCAGTCTTTAATTGGTCGCCTTCATCACCACCGTGTTGGCTAGCAGCCTCTGATTGGTAAACGGACAGTGAGGGGGCGGAACTGTCCTTAATGGACAGGAATGGTGACCACTCCTCTCCTGTTAGAATCTCGTCCACCAAGCTGATGGGACTGAAGTTGAACTTGAAAGAGCTGAAGGAGCTGGAAAATAGAGGCGGAAAAACATTGAAGTCAATGGTTTCGTCACAAAATAGCACCCTATTTCCAATATAGTGCATTACATTTGAACAGGGCACTGATCAAACGTAGTGCACTATACACCATATCCCCTATAAAGTGCACTACATTTGACCTATTAGTGCACTATATAGGGAATAGGGTGCCATTTGGGGAATAACATATGTATTATGTCATCTGTCATGGGTTGATGAAACCAGTGGTCACATTTCGTTAAACAAATATATATAATAACACTTTTCACAAGTATGTAGTACATTTTCACAACTCTAGTTTGTAAAAAAAACTCAAAACATATAATCTAAAAGGCAATTATTTCAAAACTTTAACACCTTCAATTGACAAAGTACAACACACAAAATTACACAGTCACTTTTTCACCACACTTAATCAGTGTTTAATCTAGAAACACAAGTTTCATATTGTAATACATGTTCATATAACGTAATAGCCTTTCACAATGCAGTGTTCACATTACTTTTGATATGATTCTGTTCTCATTTGTTAAAATACATTGTTCTGTTACTTAATCCAACTGCTCTTAATTGATCATCACTTCAACATTTGGTAAACCTATATTCTAATTTTGAGAACTACAGAATAAAAATGTATGTTTGTAAAGTATAAACATATAAAGTATGATATACACTGAGTGTACAAAACATTAGGAGCACCTTAATAATATTGAGTTAAACCTACTTTTGACCCTCAGAACAGCCTCAATTTGTCGGGGCATTGACTTTACAAGGTGTCGAAAGCATTCCACAGGGATGCTAACCCATGTTGACACCAATGCTTCCCACAGTTGTGTCAAGTTGGCTGGATGTCCTTTGGGTGGTGGACCATTCTTGATACACACGGAAAACTGTTGAGCATGAAAAACCCAGCAGCATTGCAGTTCTTGACACACTCAAACTAGAGCACCTGGCACCTACTACCATGACCCATTCCAAGGCACTTAAATCTTTTGTCTTGCCCATTCACCCTCTGAATGGCACACACACACAATCCATGTCTCATAAAAATCCTTCTTTAACCTGCCTCCCCTTCATCTACACTGATTGAAGTGGATTTAACAAGCGACATCAATAAGGGATCATAGCTTTCACCTGCTCAGTCTATGTCATGGAAAGGGATGCATAGTGTAATGTACAATTATGATGAGGACTATAATGATTTTACTCTACAGTAAGTTTAAAATATATATATCTGTCATTGACAAGAACAAAGATGTACTGTATGCATCACCTACACAGTAAGAATGGATCCAGAATAATGTTATTTTTGCAGGGGGGGGGGGGGGGGGGGGGGGGGGCGTTCACACTGGTCCTACAATGCTGCACATCTCATTGAGTTCCTCCTGTCAAGGAGAAGGGATCACCTATGTCGTTGTGTGGGACAATTCACCAAATACTTGTGTAAATAGCACCAAAGCGATTGGAGAAAAAAAAAAACAGAGATTGCAAAAATGCCACTTGACTGGACTAACAGCTCGGAGCACAGAATGTGCATGTGGTGACTTCAGGGCACCCAGGAAGTCATGACAGCTATGGGGAAGTAGTGTCTGAGTTACTGTAACTTCATCAACATAACACACACACAGAGACCAAGGAATGTGTGAGCTCTGCTATGGCAAGCACAGTACCTTAAGTAAAGTCAAGGATAAAGAGAGGGTGTGGTGGATGCAAACTCCCCAAGACTCCCTTTCCATCACCACTGAAAACATCTCTCTCTCCTCCTACTCTTACTCCCTCTCATTCTGTCTCTCACCTCTGAAAACGTGCACGCTGTCCCACAGGCTTCCTCTCCGTCTCAGCTTGGCTGGGCGGCTCCATCGTCGGTGGAGCAGCCTCACTACTCCTCTTCTCCTCTTCGTCCTCCTCTTCCTCTATGACGGACATTTTAGTATGCAACCTGACTGAATATCGGTCTTGACGAAGGTTCCCCTGTCAAATAGAGACCACAGCAAAGAATCACACCGTGGTCACCCTAAAAAAAAGAGGGTGACTTCGTTCTTAATCAATGTCAGATAGTCCGACTGGGTGTCGATCTTGGTCGAGGTTCACCTGTTATAACATAACATGGTAATATTTGATTCATCATTTAATGTCAGATAGTTCATTGTAGTAAAAGAGAGAATACAAACGCAATGTTGTCGCATTAAATGAGCAAGAAAGACTTACCAATGGCATTTCGCACTCCACCTCTTTTTCTCCGTCGTCCTCCTGAATCTCTCCATTCCGTCTCTTCTCCTCTCGACTCTGCTTCCATCTGCTCATCATCTTCTTGGCAAATTTCTTCACCTTTCCTCCCTTCATTGTCTTAATATTCGGGTGTTTCGACCCAAGCACACCCCCACCCCCCCATGTTGCAGCGTCCTGAACCACAACTTCATGTGTGCCTTCTAAATTCCTCCCCTCTTCCATCCAACCTCCCTCCTCCGTGTTACACCTAAACTCGGCAGGGGTTCTGGAGCTCTCGCTCCCATCTGCGATGTGTTCGCTAGGCTCTGGTGGTTCTCTGACTCCCTCTGTCTCTGGAGGTATAGACTGGAGGTCAGGGGGGATGTCTCTCGTTTCAGACCCAGAAGAGGCACTTCCATCTGGACTGTCCTGGGCTCTCCTCTCAGGTCCCTGGGGCAGAGATCTGTTTCTGTGTGGAGGTTTGGGTATAAGCGGCTTGGGTGCGATCGATTCCAATGGTTTGGGTACCCCCATTACCCCCATCCCCACCGGCTCAGAGGCTTTAGGGGGGCGCCCTATATCCTTCCCCCTCAGCTGGGAAGGGTCCTGTGTTGCCACGGACACAGTCGTCTCCAACTGCTGCACCCCCCCACCCCTCTGTGCTGTAGAGTCCAGAGTAGGATCCAGAAGGGGCTGTGAGAATCGGCGTTCTGACTTGAGGATGACAGCTGAGTACATAGACAGCCTATCCCCTGAGGATGACAGCATATCCTCCTCCTGGCCTCCAGGCCCTCTCCCATGCCCTGTAGGCCTCAGCTCACAGCCTGCGCCCTCGCCTACCACTCTCCCCAACACAGGGACACTCTGGCTAGGGTCGAGGGCTGGTGGAGGGGGCAGCGGCGGTGGCCCTGTAGGGTGTAGTGGTGGTTTAGCCTTCCTCTTGGGGGGAACGGGGGGAGGCGGTGGTCTGGCATCCAGGCCAGGGGGACAGGGTAGCAACTGCCTTCTCTCCCATCTGGGAACCACAGCAGGGGGTTCGCTGGTTTCCTCTTTCTCCTCGTCGACCAGTTTTTTCGATCCTGCATCCAAAAATAGAATGCCGGAATTCCCCTCTTCTCTCTCCTCTGAATCCCTGTCTGATGATTCCAGATCTTTGTCCCTCTCAGTCAGAACTTCCAATTGTGGATCATTATCATCATCAACATAATCACCATTATCATCATCCTCAATCACTGAAACAAGCTTCCCTTGGAATATGAGCTCTGCATTATTGTGGTCCTGAGGGGTCACATAGAATCCCCTGTCTGTTTCCACTGAGGTTCTGAGGTGTTGGGGTGTGTTAGGGTGTGTGTTACGGTGCGTGTTAGGGTGTATGTTAGGAGGTTGATCCGTGTCTTCTGCAGTGCTCAGTCTGAGCAGCATGGACTGGATCAGAGATATACTTCCAGAGTGACTGTCTGCCTCAGACATCTAGAGAGAGAGAAATACAGAGATTTTTAATGTGTCCCAAATGGCACTTTATTCCCTTTATAGTGCACTACTATTAACTAGGTCCCATTCCAGATAGAGTGCCCATAGGGCTCTGGTCAAAAAGAGGTGCACTACATAAGGAATACGGTGCTATTTTGGAGGCATACAGAGTGTTGTTTCATAACCACATCCCTACAGTAATAATACACTCAGTGTCTGTTTGTCCGTCCGTCCGTCCGTCCCTCGACCTGTCTGTCAGCCTGTCACTGACCAGTGTGTGTCAAAGTCAGCACAGGTCATTGATGGCATGATTTCACAGAAATATTGACTTAGTTTTATCAACAGAAGCTATTCAGTTTGGATTCACTCATAATGTCCTATATGCCCCTACAGAAGCTGTACAACAACCCGTTGATGTTACTACATCCTCTCTCTCTCAGTGTAATGTTCATGCATTTCAATCACTGCAACTTCACAGTTCTTTAGAGATTTATTAGACTTAGGGTTGCAAAAATGTTGGTAAATTCCCAGGTTCTATAGAAATTCTAGTTGGAATATTCCCGGAATCAGGAGAGAATAAACAGGGAATCCGGAGATCTCCAACCAGGATTTCTGGAAAACTCCGGAACTTTGGGAAAGTTAACAAAATTTTACACCCCTAATTAGACTTAGTATATTTCTCTTACCGCTGTTCTATTCTCTTCCTCCGTGTTTTCTTCCCTTCATCCTCTTCTCCTCGAGCCCTCTTTGCATTGAAAGCTTTCCTCAGCTGCTTTCTTTTAGTCCCTCTCTCTCTCTTTCCCACATGTGTTCCTAAGAGACACAACTCTAACATGTCCGGCCTCTCTCTTCCCTCCTGCCTTCTCCCTCTGCGTGCTTGTGCATGTGTGTGTGTGTGTGTAATAATATCCTCATTGAAACTGCCAAAACCAGTCCTCCCCCATTCCGCATGTCAGTGACTCAAAGTTTAACATGGCATGGAATGCTATATTAAAGACACAGTTTCGGTGATTGTGGCCCACCTTATCGCAGTGCGTGCATGGTTCCTCACACTCCTTAGCCAAATGTCCTGGCTTGCTACAGTTGTAACATTTAGGTCCCTCTCTGTCTTCTCTCTTCAGAGTTCTTTGTCTTTTCTCACCTCCACCCTTTTCTACCTCTATCCACTTTCTCAATAAGGTTAATAAATCCTGTCCTCCTTTCTGTGCCTCTTCCTCCTTAGAAGCTCCCTTTTTCTTGGCCCCCTCCTCTCTTTTTCTAGCTTGAGCCAGCCAAATACGAGCGGTGTCGAACCCTTCTGTCCGTTGCTTCTCTACCTTGTCCCCACAAACCCTATTTATTGATTAATCATTGATTCCAGTTTTTCTATATTTAAAGGTCAGTCAAATTCATACTTCTTCCTCCACTTTAAACAGAAATAGACATTTATTTTATCCTTTAACTGCATATACCGCTCATCTCCTGTTAATTCCGGAACCTCCTTTGAGGATTTACTGCCCATTGTTAGTAAAACCTTGTAGTTACTATGCTTATTCTCATAATCTATGTGTATGTATTTCTATGATCTATGTATGTGCTCTTTTCCCATTATCCAATTACTATAGTTGCTCTCCTGCCTGACTATGTGTGTGTCTCTATAATCTCTTACTCAATTGCCCTCAACCTTTTCTAATGTGTATATCTCCTTTCCGTTAGTTTACATAGGTAGTGTCCACTGATGGTATCAGTGGCTACCACCAAGACTTCGTGTCATCACGGACCTGGTTTACATTGGTACTGCAGATACCACGTGTCATTACGGACCTTCTTCTGTTGCCTTGGTGGCTCTACACCCAATTCCTATTTTCCAATTGCCTAGAATACTACCTATATCAGGGTTCTCTACACAAAATTCTAAAAATAGGTCACCAGGTAAGAATGCCCTGTGGGAATTTTAAAATCAACACCTAAACTGCACACAAACATATTTCGTCAATTTCCCAAATTCGTGAATAAAGATTTACTGACCTTCGTCACGTAGACTGGGAAAAGCAATGTAGGTTAGGTCTCGTCACCACCTGTTGTGTACCAGTTCACCACTGGCCTGAAATAAACCCTCAATTCAGAGGTCAGGTCTTAAGGATCCTGGATCCGCCCGTGCACGGTTTTCAGCAGTTCCTTGGGACGGCAGAGGCAGATATTGAGATCCGGCTCGAAGGACCAAATTGTTACGAGAATTATGTTCTCAATGTTCATAAACCACTTCAATTAAACTACTCAGTCTGCCACCCCAGAATTTGTATGTTTCTGGTTGAATGAAACAGACGGAGGCCCAGCTACGATAGTCAACATTTTTATTCATGAGAGGGCTTGTCCGTTGTACAAAACCATTCATTTTATACTCGCTCCTTACGCACTTACATTCGCACACAAACAGTAGGTATCCTACGCACATACTGTATCACTACCCAGCCGACAAAGATTAAGGAGACCGTGGGAAGCACTCCCTGCACTCTCCCAAATCCCTCAGATGCCCCTAGCAAGGTCGGCACCGAATTTTGCTCAGACAGTCTGTGTTTAAGATACTATAAAGATATATTGTACAGATATAGAATTTTACTGACTAAACCTAAACAAAACCATTAGATAATAATTGTATGATTCTAATCAATTTCATACCGTTATAAGGTTTCAGAGTGGAATTATTTGATCCTTATCTTTCAACATTGAAATTACTTTAACACCTATAAATTCATACAGCCAGAAAGTGAGCGGAGTTTGCCGTTCAATATGTGACTACAGCTGTCCTCTCCACTCAGGGGAAAGGTATAAGTCCAAGGTGAGCCATCGAGACATTACTCCATTTGAAAGACAAAAGCAATAAGGAATTTCTCTCATCTCAAATGCGGCCTACCACGTTCATGCTAACCACAGCCAGCCATGGGCTGCAAGCGGTTTTATTTTATAAATACCTTTTTTATGTATTTTATTGTACCTTTATTTAACCAGGTAGGCCAGTTGAGAACAAGTTCTCATTTACAACTACGACCTGGCCAAGATAAAGCAAAGCAGTGCGACAAAAACAACAACACAGAGTTACACAAACGTACAGTCAATAACACAAAATAAAAGGAAATTCAAAAAATCTATGTACAGTGTGTGCAAATGTAGAACAGTAGGGAGGTAGGCAATAAATAGGACCTAGAGGCGAAAATAATTACAATTTAGCATTAATACTGGAATACCTTAAATTTGTTTGATCCTAATTTGATTCGATTTATTTGCCCATTTAAAAACACAATACGTGGACATACACGTGGACATAACGCATTTAAAATCTTTGAGGATGACACAAAAAGTGATATACCTAATAATTCACAGTCTAAGTAGATTAATTATACGCAGCAAAAAAAGAAACGTCCTCTCACTGTCAACTTCATTTATTTTCAGCAAACTAAATATTTGTATGAACATAACAAGAGTGAATAACTGAGACATAAACTGAACAAGTTCCACAGACATGTGACTAACAGAAATGGAATAATATGTCCATGAACAAATGGGGGGTCAAAAGTAACAGTCAGTATCTGGTGTGGCCACCAGCTGCATTAAGCACTGCAGTGCATCTCCTCCTCATGGACTGCACCAGATTTGCCAGTTCTTGCTGTGAGATGTTACCCCACTCTTCCACCAAGGCACCTGCAAGTTCCCGGACATTTCTGGGGGGGAATTGCCCTAGCCCTCACCCTCTGATCCAACAGGTCCCAGACGGGCTCAATGGGATTGAGATCTGGGCTTTTCGCTGGCGACGCCAGAACACAGACATTCCTCTCTTGCAGGAAATCACACACAGAACGAGCAGTATGGATTGAGATTGAGATTGCCTGCAATGACAACAAGCTCAGTTCGATGATGCTATGACACACCGCCCCAGACCATGACGGACCCTCCACCTCCAAATTGATCCCGCTCCAGAGTACAGGCCTCGGTGTAACACTCATTCCTTCGACTATAAGCGCGAATCCGACCATCACCCCTGGAATCAGACCATCACCCCTGAGACAAAACCGTGACTCGTCAGCGAAGAGCACTTTTTGGCAGTCCTGTCTGATCCAGCGATGGTGGGTTTGTGCCCATAGGTGACGTTGTTGCCGGTGATGTCTGGTGAGGACCTGCCTTACAACAGTCTGAGCACTGATGGAGAGATTGTGCGTTCCTAGTGTAACTCGGGCAGTTGTTGTTGCCATCCTCTACCTGTCCCGCAGGTTTGATGTTCGGATATACCGATCCTATGCAGGTGTTGTGACACGTGCTCTGCCACTGCGAGGACGATCAGCTGTCCATCCTGTCTCCCTGTAGCGCTGTCTTAGGCGTCTCACAGTAAGGACATTGCAATTTATTGCCCTGGCCACATCTGCAGTCCTCATGCCTCCTTGTGGCATGCCTAAGGCATGTTCACACAGATGAGCAGGGACCCTGGGCATCTTATTTTGGTGTTTTTCAGAGTCGGTAGAAAGGCATCTTTAGTGTCCTAAGTTTTCATAACTGTGACCTTAATTGCCCACTGTCTGTAAGCTGTTATTGTCTTAATGACCGGTCCACAGGTGCATGTTCATGCATTGTTTATGGATCAATGAACAGGCATGGGAAACCGTGTTTAAACCCTTTACAATGAAGATCTGTGAAGTTATTTGTATTTTTACGAATTATCTTTGAAAGGCAGGGTCCTGAAAAAGGGACCTCCTTTTCCGCAGCAACCAGTGATCCAGGTCAACAGCATCAATGTCACAGTATAAACTTTACGTCCGTCCCCTCGCCCCGACCTGGGCGCGAACCAGGAACGCTCTGCACACGTCAACAGTCATCCTCGAAGCATCGTTACCCATCGCTGCACAAAAGCCGCGGCTCTTGCAGAGCAAGGGGAACCACTACTTCAAGGTCTCAGAGCAAGTGACGTCACTGATTGAAACGCTATCAGTGCGCACCACTGCTAACTAGCTAGCCATTTCACATCGGTTACAGCGGCACCGCTTAAACACAGCAGAAGAAGCTGAAAAGCTATCAACGGGAAGAGAGGAAGGACACCTGTATCTTTGTAGTGACTGGGTGTATTGACACACAATTCAAAGTGTAATGAAAAACTTCACCATGCTCAAATGGAGGCTGTAACACAACAAAATGTGGAAAAAGTCAAGAGGTGTGGATATTTTCTGAAGGGACTGTAAATAGATGGAGCACCAATTCGCTAGCCTGGATTTTGGATAATGCATAGTGGGTCATTCAATGGAGTCAATAGACTTAATTTGAAGTGTTCAAATATGGAACCAAAGCGTTTGAACATTTTTTGTTCTCATCTGTTCATCCACCAGATTGGAATGCAAAGTTTGTTTGCTCAAGTAAGTAATGTTACAGATTTCTTCATTTGTGTGTAGTTTTATTTGTGTAATGCATTAACATAAAACACGACAATATCGCAAGCTAGATAGCTAGCCTAGCTAGTTAACAATACTTGGTTAGCATGCTAATGTTAAATGGCTTGCTAATGTTAGCTGCTTAGCTAGCTTGAAACATGAACTTGGCAGTTGCTAGCAAGCTAAATTATGGGGAAAATGTTATTAAGTTGGCTAGTTTGCTATCCGATTGTGTCCTTGCTAGCAATCTTGCTAACAACATTGACTAACGTTATATGCACATTCAGAGGAGAAAAACGCCCCTTGATTGATGTTGCAACTCTGGGTATTCATTTCAATGTGGCGTTATTGTTTCAAACAGGGCCAGGAGAGAGACACTACAACTGGCCAACGGTGCCAAGTTTGGGCCGCAGACATGAAGGTAAGAACATAACTGTTACCAATTTAAATGTTTTTATAGACTGTCACAATAAATGTATATATAAAAAAATATAGGGGGTGGGGGAGGGAAATATGTTAACATAGTATGTCATTTCTAATACTTTGTATCTTAGGTGTCTGGCTGTAATACCAAGGGCCTGAAGTCGAAAGTGTGGCAGATGCTACCTTGCCACGGATGATGGTCCAGATTCAGGTCACCCGTTACCTGAAAGGGGCCTCCGATTGTGAATGTAGGATCTGACGGCACACAGGAGAGAGGAATCTGCTGTAGTGAGAGTCAAGTTTCGGACCACCTGTTTCAAAGCCAGCCTCTACCACAAATAACCACAATACTGTTGCAACAGTTGAACCCTGGGCTGACTTTTGCAACATACCCCACCCACTCTTACCATTTACTTTAATATTCTGTACACACTGAAATTACTTTATAGTGTACAGTATCATAGTATAGTACCCTCAAACACAAATGTCCCACTACACCTGATTTCCCACTAATGCTGATTTATAGGCCTAGCCCACTTCTAGGATAAAGAACAAAACTGTTACTGTCATTCACCAGTGTAAAAAAAACATTTCTGGGGTTAATTGAAATTGACAAAAAAAAAATGTATACAAATATACTTAATCAAAATGAATTCAAGTAGTTTCAGTGATTTGTTCATTTAATTTTACCCCAACATTTTAGAATAAATCCAATGTAATATGTTGCTCAAAATGTATGTATCTTTATTAGGATAACCAAAGAGAGACTAAATGTAGTGATTTAATTTACTCAATTGTAATCATATTTCTAAAAAACATCATTTAAGTTCTTGCAACAACTTGCCAAGTGGCTCCATTTTTCCAGGATTGTGGGTAATTCAAAAATGTTTTACTTTATGATTATTTACATTTTAGTCATTTAGCAGACACTGTTATCCAGAGCAGCTTACAGTTAGTGCATTTATCTCAGGCATAGTAAGTACATTTTCCTCAATTAAGTAGTTATCAGCAGTCAAGTGCGAGTGTTAATTCGATAAAAGGCTAGGGGTGGGGGTGGAGGGGTGCTGTGGGATTATTTAAGATACTCTTTGAAGAGGTAGGGTCTCCGACGTTTTTCGGAAGATGGGCAGGAACTCTGCTGTCCTAGCGTCAGGGTGAAGCTTGTTCCACCATTGGGGTGCTAGGACAGAGAAGAGCTTTGACTGGACTGAGTGGGAGCTGCCCTCCCGTAGAGGTGGGAGGACCAAGAGACCAGAGGTGTCAGAACGGAGTGCTCGGGTTGGGGAGTAGGGTTTGAGCATAGCCTGGAGGTTGGGAGGGACAGTTCCCCTTGCTGCTCTGTAGGCAAGCACCATGGTCTTGTAGTGGATGCGAGCTTCGACTGGAAGCCAGTGGAGTGTGCGGAGGAGTGGGGCGACATGGGAGAACTTGGGATGGTTGAACACCAATCGGGCTGCTGCGTTCTGCATCAGTTGCAGGGTTTTAATGGCACAAGTGGGGAGCCCAGCCAACAGCAAGTCGAGAGAGATGTCTGGATTAGGACCTGCCCCCGCTTCCTGTGTGAGGTAAGGTTGCACTCTGTGGATGTTGTAGAGCGTGAACCTGCAGGCGCGAGTCACTGCTTTGTTTGCAGAGAACGACAGAGTGCTGTCCAGGATCAAGCCAAGGTTCTTTGCACTCTGGGAGGGGGACACAGTGGAGTTGTCAACCATGATGGAGAAGTCTTGGAGCGGCAGGCCTTCCATGGGAGGAAGAGCTGCTCCGTCTTGTTGAGGTTGAGCTTGAGGTAGTGGGCCAACATCCAAGCTGAGGTGTCTGCCAGGCATGCAGAGATGCGTGTCAGCACCTGGGTGTCAGAAGGGGGTAAAGAAAAGTAATTGAGAGTCGTCCACATAGCAATGATAAGTCAAGACCATGTGAGGATATGACGGAGCCGAGTGACTTGGTGTACAGAGAGAAAAGGAGAGGGCCTAGAACCGAGCCCTGGGGGACACCAGTAGTGAGAGCAGGAGAGGAGGGTCTAATGATTCACTGTGTCAAAGGCAGCAGATAGATCTAAGAGGATGAGAACAGAGGAGAGATAGTCAGCTTTGGCAGTTTGGAGAGCCTCCATGAGGAGAACGATCTCAGGTGAGTGACCCATCTTGAAGCCTGACTGGTTAGGGTCAAGAAAATCATTCTGAGAGAGATAATAAGAGAGTTGGTCATAGACAGCATGCTCAAGTGTTTTGAAAATAAAAGAAAGAAGGGATACCAGCCTATAGTTTTTGACGTCAGAGTGGTTGAGTGTTGGTTTCTTGAGGAGGGGAGCGACTCTGGCCATCTTGAAGTCAGTGGTCAGGGATTTGTTGATGAGGGAAGTGAGGAATGGAAGGTTTCCAGAGACGGTCTGGAGATGGGGTCGAGCGGGTAGGTACTCGGGCAACCGGACATGACCCATCGCAGGATTTCATCTGGAATGCATGTTTAAAGAAAGAAAGTATATTTCTATATCAGTATTAAGCAGCTTGTTATGCCATGCGGTGTAATGGATCTTGATGAATGGATATCAAAACTGTCAATAATAAAGCTGTATACAAACATGGTCTCTTTCTTGCTTTCTTGAGTAAGGCAGCTCCAAAAGGCAGGTGTTTCAGTCTAGCTCAGTGCTTTCTGTGGTGGAGGGGCAGCCAGCGGAAACTAGGAAGCTGAAAATATTTGGCATGGGCCCTCAGATCCTAAAAAAGTTCTACAGCTGCACCATCGAGAGCATCTTGACTGGCTGTATCAACACTTGGTATGGCAACTGCTTGGCATCCAATGCAAGGCGCTACAGAGTGTAGTGCGTACAGCCCAGTACATCACTGGGGCTGAGCTCCCTGCTATCCAGGAACTCTATACCATGTGGTGTCTAAAAGGAAGGCTCCATCATTTACGGTGGTACAGCCTCTGCAGAAGTCAGGGCATTCATACTTCTTGCGCTTCACGGTGCAGTGCAGAGCTGTTGTGAAGGAAGTGAGTTTGTGTTTATACAGGACTTCCCGCCCCCACCTACTGTCAACCAATCATGTCAATACGGAGCCATCCGTTACAGAATTTGGGAGGCGCACAGTGATGCGGTACAGAGCTCAATTTGGCCGCTGTGTGCCTCCGGAGGCTACGCAATTGTGTCACACCCTCCATACGGAATCTACAACCACATTTTCAGATCAAGCAGAAGTTGGCTCCTACACTGACGCCACACACACACTTTCACACTCACCCCCTACGTTGCTGCTACTGTCTATTATATATATCCTGTTGCCTAGTCATTTTACCCCTACCTATATGTACAGTAAATAGCTACTTCAATCAACAACAAAAATGATACTTTAAAGAAAATGTTTTTATATATTTTCAAATGTTTTACTTTTATGTTTAGATCAAAATATATTCAAGTATACATGAAGGTGTCTGTAATAGAATAAACTTGGCAAAAGCAAATGTAGACATTAATAAACGCATATCAAAACTTCCTACATATTTTTCTTAAACGTGGGGGAGTGCCAAGATGGAGGCACGGGGTCTTCAAAACAGTGCCCATTAGTCATCTAGTGTATAAATCATTGGCGCCATCATGTGATTCCAATCCCGGAAAAACAACATAAAAAGTTTGTGTCGCAACTTGCTCTGTCAAAACGTTTCATTTTCCATTCTTTCTAAAACAATTGTTGTACGAATGCGTTGGACTATATGATATAATAATGAAGTCTGCATTGTTACATGTTTTAGTGCCCTTTTGTGTTTGTGTCGTTTTGGCGAACACTGGTCTATTCAACAGCGTTTTAGTCGACATGAGCTATGATCACTACGCCGAGAAGACAGTTGACTACCTACCCTGTTACCTGGCAATGCCATTCAACTCCTTGGTCAATTTGGGATACATTTTCATGGGCATCTACTGGCTACTTCAACGGACGGACGGTAAAAGAGACACTAGGGCGGATTACGTCAAAGACATGTTCGCACTCATGGCCATTGCCTACGCACCTGTGCAGTGGGTGCGCCTCGCGACTCTCCTTCGTGCGCCCTCTGTTTTGGACCAGTGGTTCACGCTTCCCATCTTCGCGTGGGTGCTGGTGTGGTGCGATTTTATCGAGCACGGTTGGCGGCCACGGTACATGTTAACGGTTGAGTTATGCTCCATTCTCAGCTATGGTCTTTCGCTGGTGCACGACCAAGGGTTCGAAGTGGCCCTCGGATGTCATGTGGCATTCGCGGTCATCAAAGGTGTAGGGGTAAACCGTAACTATGGGGACTGCCACTCCCGGAGATACCTGGGTCTTGCGGTACTGTCCTGCAGTGGTTTCGTGTTGCTGAAACTGTTGGATCACACCCTGGCCCGGTACCGACCGTTCCAACATCTCACTGGACACTTCTGGTCCAAAGTGTGTGACATTCTGCAGTTCCACTACACTTTCTGCTTTCTCACGCGCTTCACCAAAACGGACTGAATAAGTCTGTCCATGGATGATCAATGGCAATAGATCTGAGTCTGTCTGCAACTAATGTGTGTTAATTCATTCAATTGTCTTCATGGACTTAAGGGAGCAGAAATTGTGTAGAAGAAACATAACCCACTTCAAGGACAAATGGCAAAACTGTGTCGGTCATTCACTGAAGTTATATTCTAGATAGTAGGTCAATCACACCTAATTCAGATTTGAAAAGAAATGTAGGTACAGGTAGGCTGGTTTGATAAAATGCAGAGGGGAAAAGGCAGCAAGAACTGAGTCAGCCAATGATTTAAGACTGATGAAGATATATATTTGTTTTTTCTTTGTAATTTTAACCAATGCACGACATTGCGTTCGTTAACATCAAATCTCCTAAGAGATCAACATCAGTGCAACATATATTTCCAACAAATGTGTAAATATGTCAAAACAATCATTGTCACAATATCTCAAATTGGAGGAATTAAAACTGTTTTATGAGAAATCTTTTAGCCACCAATTTTACATAATTTATTTTGTGGTCAATCTTTACAATTCCAACTTTGTCATGCTTGTCAGCACAGGCTCAGAGAATAATAACTTCCTACTGGTCCAGAACAGAGCAAGTCCCGCCTCCCGGAAGTCCTGATTGGCACAGTAGATAATGGGGTTCAACCCGCAGTCTAGGTAGGACATCACTGATGACAGGGTTCTCAGCCAATCAGGTGCAGGGGATAGGTCCAGTCTACCCAGGAGAATCAGCTGTGGGGAAGTGAGGGTAAAAAATAACCATTGGCTTCAGGGAGGAGAATGGCAAAATTAATCTGAAGAGAGTGTGTGTCTGTGTCACCTCAGACACAGCGAAGGGAGTGTAGCAGAACAGGTAGAAGGCCACAATCAGAGGAGTGACAGAGGAGAGGTCATCTGGGTCACTATGAAGGAGAGAGGGAAAGAGAGCCGTTACTGAGGAAGGTACTAATCTGGGTGCCTCTCATTCTATGTGAGGTTGCTTTCTCTATTCATCGCCTTTCCATCATCTGCACTGATCTGTAATTTTCGAGTATATGTAAATGGAACCTCCATTTCTAGCTTGAATAAGATACTTTGGTAAAGCAAGAATGGTGTGCATGCATCAGGAAATTGATGTGCAGTTATTTCACATCAATGCAGATGATGTAAACGAGACGAGGGGGAGGTGACCATTTCAGACTATTACAATGCACCCAAATGCTCACAAATCACAACACATACCTGTCGCAGTTCCTCTTGCAGCCAGCAGCGGTGAAGAGAGAGCAGAAGAGGATGAGGATGAAGGGGAGGAAGATGCAGATGAAGAAAGCACAGAGGATATAGACTAGCATGTCAGAGTAACTGCTCTCCCAGAACACTGCACACAGCATCTCTGAAGGGTCGTACCTGAGAGTTAGAGAGAGACAGAGAGTTCAGAGGCAGGGACGGACCGGATCAAATTCGGCCTGGACATTTCTAACAGACCTGCCTATTTTTTTCCTTGAGGGCCTGACACCAGCCCATTTTTCCCTTGGGCCCCCATTATTGGCCAAATAATTATAATTCTGTGCAAAACCCCTCATTTAGATTGGCTAACTGGGCTAAAGATAGACCAGAGTACATTCATGGAAGAGAAGATAAATTAACAATGACCTAGTCTTCCTCACTGTATGTCTAGTATGACCCAAAAACTACAAGACACCACAACCCTCCCTCACCTGATCCAGTTGTAGACCACAGGGATGCTCCCAAACACCACCCCTGTCAACCAGGAAGCCAGGCAAGCCACAGCCACGACAACAGAGGCGCCTCTTCCTGTGGAGGCCACGACCTTGGCTCGCTGTACGCAGAGAATCGCTGTGGAGAGTGGAGGAATTAGTTTTTTTTTTTTTAAGTAGTGCACTACATAGGCAATAGAGTGCCATTTGGGACAAACATTAGATGTAAGTGGATTGAGGATTGTTGAATTGGATGTAAAATCTGCATGTGTGAGGAGAGGAGTGGGTGTTTATAAGTGAATAGTGAGAATGATGAGAATGGAAAGTGTGTGTGTAGAGAAGTTGGTTAGCGCATTACGTGGTCATCAAAGTCAGTCCCGTAACACTATTGTTTCTCCAAGTGAAATGCGGATTCAAAACGCCTACAACCTAGGCCCAGGAGAGTCTCACCTATGCTTCCAATAGAGGAAGTGATGAAGGCGAATTTGAGCAAGCTGACGACCTCGCACCATGGTGACCTCTGACCCTTAGTCAACATAGCCAATAGGGAGCCAGAGATGATGAGCAGGGAGGAGCCAAGGTCGGAGAGGGTCAGACTGACGAACGGGACCCAGTATCTACAGGGAAACCGACCCCTACACTAAGAAAGAGACGGAGAGAGAGATTATTCTATTTCAAGCTTTTTTATATATATATATATATATATATGGGCTCTGCTCATTGGCATTGCTCAGTGTCTCTTCATCAGCAGATAGAGCTTGTTTGTACTGTGACATTTTGTAAAAGAGTGCCACCATCAGGCAGGCATATGTAAACTATAACGCACTCACAGAAGTAAGCTACAGTCAGAACACTGGGTTACAAAGAGGATATACGAGTCCTTGGTTAGATCTCCTAACAGTATATCAGGGAGAGAAGTGTGTGTGTAGTCACACACACACTCAGAGTTAATAACAGTTACCTACCATGATTTTTACCAGTAGTACCAGACAGTTCCCAATGACCCCCAGCACCATCTCCACGCTCAGAACTGCCACCAGCACTGACCTCTCAACCCTTGTCCAGGACCGCTCCAACACTACCGATGTGCTGCTGTTGGCCCAATCGTTCACTGAGCGATGGAGAAGAGAAAGAACAGTGATTATAAGTTATAAGGATATAAATGAATGCAGTCAATTACTGTTGGTTAGTCAAATTATACAATCTTGAAAGCCTCACAATGTGTAGAAAATCATTGCTATTATAGAATAATTCATGTAATTGTAATAAAGTACCGTACTTACTTTTAAGACGGCTGGTTAGAGTCCACAACCATGAGGAGATAGAGGGAATTATGGATGGGAGAGTGAAGATTACACAAAGTGAGACCGTCATCAAAAACAATCTCCAATTAAAACTATCCTGCTTCATTAGCCACTGGCAAATCCCTTATTAAGCATTGTGTGAGTGTGTGTGTGTGTGTGTGTGTTTCTTTATTTTTATTTATTTATTTTACATTTATTTAACTAGGCAAGTCAGTTAAGAACAAATTCTTATTTTCAATGACGGCCTAGGAACAGTGAGTTAACTGCCTGTTCAGGGGCAGAACGACAGATTTGTTCCTTGTCAGCTCAGGGATTCGAGCTGTGTGTGTGTGTGTGTGTGTGCGTGTGTAAAATATCACTACTGAATACTGAATGAAGCACAATCAATTCAAAACAACAACAATACATTTAATAATTTTACGTAGCACTGTATTTTAGGACAGAAAATCATATTTTCAAACTTTTGAACTTACCACCTGTGCCACAACAAAAATGGCGACTTTTTGACGTCCAACGCGACATATCTGTCATAACGTTCTTTCACTTCCTGCTTACGCAAATTGCACTTCTCAAATCGTCCGCTGTTCTGGTTTAGAAGGCCAAATAGCGACACGTCGGTGAGTTTTACGTTATTTTATCAACTACATACTTATTTGCAATGGTTTTAAAGATATTTTACAACACATAATATCTTTGTTGATATTTCTACTGCCTGTTGGTACTTGTATGACCGCTGCTTTTACAGCTAAAGCTACATAACGTCAGTCATTGGAAAAGTCCTTGAGGATTTTATGGCTAACCGGTTGTTGCTAGCCGGCTCGCCAATGCTTGTTAGTACCTATCTAACAACATGCATTTGTCATAGCGTAAAGCGTTATGGTAGTAATACATTTTGCTACAATATATCATGTCACGCAGTAAAAATTGCGTTGAACAGGGCCTGGGTCACCTGGGTAGACGGTTGGCTTTTGTTTTCTGGGAAAACATTTGTCTTGCTAGAACACTCATGCCCTCAACTAGCAAGCTAACGTACTAACTAACCTATGCTGTTAACATATATTAATTTTAGTGTAGTAACTTCTTCTCTCTGTCGTCACAAGGACCAGCAGAGGGCTTGACATATAAGGGTCATAATAACAAATACTGTATACCAAACAAAGTTAAGGAAGTGCACTTCAACATTTTACATAAGATATATCCATGTAATTCTATGATATCCAAATGTGTGGCTACTGATATCTGCGTTTTCTGTGAAAAAGGTGAGAATCTGTCTCACTTGTTCTTTGAATGTAAATTTGTGTCAGAATTTTGGGGAAACCTTGCTAAATACTTATTTACCATTATGAACACTGCCTATGTTTTTGACATGAAAGATATATTTTACTATTGCAATGATAAGACCACTGAAATGATTGTTAATTTTTTTTAAATTCTTGTTGTCAAATACTTCCTACACAAACAAAAATTCTATACTAAAATTACACATTTTTCTGATTGAATTTAATTATCTTATTAAAACATTAACCCTAGTGAATAACAAGAATAACATCTTCCTGAATCTTTATAATAATATTTTTTCAGAGTAAATACAATTGCACTAAAATTGTTTATTTTTTGTATTATTTTGATGATATTTTTTGTATGTTTGAGTATTTTCTTGTTAATACCTGTGTTTTGTTTTGTTAGACATGTTTGATGTAGCAATGTAAGCGGATTTTTGTATTATGAATACATTTTTTTAAATTAAAAAGTAAAGGGTCATAATGATCATCACACACAAACGATTTTAGTAACAAGAACACATACTAACCTCTTAGCTATGGAACTTAAGTTAGCTATCTACCTATGGTTTGTTTGTTGACAAACAGACAAGTTATTTGGATGATAACATAAGGCACATCTTTACATTATGTCATGACAAACAAAGTAAGACCAATACAGGTTTTCTGAATGTGTGCAATGTATGATCTGGCTACAGGTTTCAATAGGTCAGTTTTTTTAAATGATATGCCAATTTATATGCACATACCCTGTATTGCACTTGTGTGTCACATGATTAATAATTACTTGTTTCTGTTTTTCTTTCTCTACCTCTTCCTGTGTTGTTGACATGTTCCAGACATGTCTGCGGCGTTGCGTGTACTATATTCCGTGTCCCGGCCAGGTAAGACCTCACCTGAGGGAGGGATGGATATTGATGGTGTGGTGCACTGCTTTGGTGATAGAAAAGTCACTCTGGTCATCAACAGTTCAAGAGGAAATGTAGGCAATACTTAGTTATTTGGGGTAAACAGTGGATACAGATACCCAAAACACATCTCAACTATCTATGAAGATACTGATTGTAGGTCGCTCTGGATAAGAGTGTGTGCTAAATGCTCTCAATGTAATAATTTAAGACGAGTCAATGCTGTTAGCTGTCATTGAAGTCTACTTGCTAATTGTTGACCTCTTGTGGTGAAAACACTTCCCCGGTAGCTCCATTCCATCCTCTGCCTTTTAGGTCATAATTTGACTCCTCCCCCCACCCCCACAGGCGCCTTTGCGGCTGGACACAATCTGGTGCGTCCAATCAGTCTGTCGGCCCAGAGAGAGGGATTCAGTAAGTACGATCTCTTACCCCGGCTCTCAAGGTGCGTTCGTTTTGCATCACTGGGTGGGCGGCATTCCATTAGTCCTAAAGGGAAATCCCCACCCATCTGGGGCACCTGGGAATTCAAAACGAGCACACCCAGTGTCTCTCATATACACCTGACCACTGTGATCCCCACACAGCTGCACTTTGTTTGCCTTTGATTAGTATGAATGTTCAGACACTCACTCAACATTAATCTCCCTTTCTTTGTCTCTCTACCTCCCTCTCTTTCTCCCTCCTTCTCGCCTTCTCTCTTCCTCTCTCTGTAGAGTATGTGAATGCTCAGGATCTGCCCACAGACATGAAGTCCATAACAGACCGAGCCGCTCAGACTCTGCTGTGGACAGAGCTCTTCAGAGGTCAGTTTTACTCCTGACTCTTCGTGACACCAACCCTCATGTCTGAAACGGTGCTGTATTCCCTATATAGTCCACTACTTTTGACCAGGGACAGCAGGGTGTCATTTCAGACACAGCCACTGAATAACCTGGTCCCAGGTTTTTTTGTTGCTATTTTGCAAACTCCTGTGACACATTTCATAGGGGTTGACAAGAGGGCACCAAAAGATCAGGGATCAGCCTTTCAATGACTGATAAAGGCTACATACTGACAAAGTAGAGTTTACCTTAAATCTGTACTGTGCCATTTTGGATGCAGCCAGTGCAGTGTATAACATCACTTCCTGCTTCTTGCTCCCCCAGGATTGGGCATGACCATGAGCTACCTATTCAGAGAGCCGGCCACCATAAACTACCCGTTTGAGAAGGGGCCCCTGTCGCCCCGTTTCCGCGGTGAGCATGCCCTGCGCAGGTACCCCTCTGGAGAGGAGCGCTGCATCGCCTGCAAGCTGTGTGAAGCCATCTGCCCTGCCCAGGTACATAGAAACACACCTGTGACCTGTTGCACCAGTTGGGTGTAAAAACGTGGTCATAAATGCTAGGTCAGGTGTAGCTACGTCAGACTTCGATCAGAATTCACACCTGTTTGCACCAATCCAAAATAAGACTTGTCGTAGCTTAGTCCAGTGTAAGCATGAGATTTAATGCTTCATAATTATGGTTGCTAGGCTGCGCCCGTTACTAGGCTGTTGCCATCCTCGTGGCAGTTCTAAACTTTGCACGGCATGTCACTTCCATAGAGAGAACAGTCCATCCCTTTGCATAGCCCACCACTATGCATGAACCTTTTCTTAACCACAACTAGATGGATCCATAAAGAGTTACTGTGGGAATTAATATGATATCTTTTAACTTCTATTTAAATCGGGAGCCCATTGAGACACGGGTCTCATTTTCAATAGTGCCCTGAGGACAACATATTCAACTCCAACATTCCCCCATAAAGTGTGTGTATATCACATGGATTATTTATTTATTTTACATTTAACCTTTATTTAATAGGCAAGTCAGTTAAGAACAAATTCTTATTTTACAATGATGGCCCACCGGGGAACAGTGGGTTTAACTGCCTTGTTCAAAGGCAGAACAACCGGTTTTTACCTTGTCAGCTCAAGGTTTTGATCCAACAACCTTTCGGTTACTGGCACAACGCTCTAACCACTAGGCTAACTGTCAGAATCGTGTAGTAACCAAAAACTTATGATGGAAATATCTAAATATATTTTAGGTTCTTCAAAGTAGCCACCAATTGCCTTTATGGCCGCTTTGCACAATCTTGGCATTCTCTCAACCAGCTTCACCTGGAATGCTTTTCCAACAGTCTGGAAGGCGTTTCCCCATATACTGAGTACTTGTTGGCTGCTTTTCCTTCACTCTGCGATCCAACTCTTCCCAAACATCTTAATTGGGTTGAGGTTGGGTGATTGTGGAGGCCAGGTAATCTGATGCAGCACTCACTCTCCTTGGTCAAATACTGCTTACACAGCCTGGAAGTGTTGGGTCATTGTCTTGTTGGAAAAACAAATGATAGTCCCACTAAGGGCAAACCAGATGGGATGGCGTATCGCTGCAGAATGCTGTGGTAGCCATACTGGTTAACTATGCATTGAATTCTAAATAAATCAGTATCACCAGCAAAGCACCCTCACACCTCCTCCTCCATGCTTCACAGTGGGTACCACTTATAGGGTCATCATCCGTTCACCTATTCTGCATCTCACAAAGACATGGCGGTTGGAACCAAAAATCGAAAATTTGGACTGATTAGACCAAAGGACAGATTTCCACCAATCTAATGTCCATTGCTTGTGTTTCTTGGTCCAAGCAAGTCTCTTCTTATTATTGGTGTCCTTTAGTAGTGGTTTCTTTTCAGCAATTTTGTGACTGCACTTGAAGAAACTTTAAACGTACTTGAACTTTTCCATATTGACTGACTTTCAGGTCTTAAATGAATGATGGACTGTCATTTCTCTTTACTTATTTAAGCTGTTCTTGCCATAATATGGACTTGGTCTTTTACCAAATAGGGCTATCTTCTGTATACCATCACAACACAACTGATTGGCTCAAACGCATTAAGGAAATAAATTCCACTAATCAGTCAGATACTTAGATTCGTGTATGCTCAGTCAGATTATATGCAACGAAGGACACGCTAGATAATATCTAGTATTATCATCAACCATGTGTAGTTAACTAGTGATTATGATTGATTGTTTTTTATAAGATACGTTTAATGCTAGCTAGCAACTTACCTTGGCTTACTGCATTCGCGTAACAGGCAGTCTCCTTGTGGAGTGCAACGAGAGAGAGGCAGGTCGTTATTGCGTTGGACTAGTTAACTGTAAGGTTGCAAGATTGGATCCCCCGAACTGACAAGGTGAAAATCTGTAGTCATGCCCCTGAACAAGGCAGTTAACCCATCGTTCCTAGGCCGTCATTGAAAATAAGAATGTGTTCTTAACTGACTTGCCTAGTTAAATAAAGGTTAAAAAAAAAAAATTGGCGCCCAAAAATACCAATTTCCGATTGTTATGAACTTGAAATCGGCCCTAATTAATCGGCCATTCCGATTAATCGGTCGACCTCTAGTCTAGATGACTCATCTGTTATTTACCACTGATCAGACCATTTTGATAGCATGTTATGTAGCCTATAACAAGTTGATGATTTTGCTGTTTACTCCTGACCAAAAGCCGATGACTTGTCCGATGTGATTCTGTTTCAACGAATCTCCGTCTGTATATTTGGTCTCTGGCTGGGAAAATAAGTGGAGGTGGCAGCTCATTTATTCATTAATTTAGCTCATTTATTCATGTTTCTGATCATCTATTCACTGATCAGAAACATTTTAGCATGCTATAATGTTGCCCAAATCTACAGTATTATTTTGCTAATGACTCGTGCATAGGCAACTCCAAAGGTCAGCGGACGTTGTGAATTACGAACGCGAGATTCACATGCTTTTGAAAATGGATGACTGTTATTTCTATCGGTATTGGGAAGACAGTCTGAATTGAACACCCTACGCCGCCTGCTCCCTGCTAGACCGCTCATAGAAGGCTTGCTCCCAGGTGGTGCAACGGGTATAGTTTTTTTTTGGTCCGGCATTGAGCGCATTTTACATCTGACATAGTTACGGCCCAACTGGTGCAACCGGCCCCTGTAGTGTTTACACTCCTGTACTATTCGCATCTGCATATCCCTAACCCTCCCAGGGCATCAAAACACCTGCACTTTGCAACGGAAATACCTCCATGGCTGCGTCCAAAATTGGTGCACGTACATAGACCCCTGCATAGTGCACCCTATAGGCCCTGGTCAAAAGAAGTGCACCGTTTACCGTTTCCTATGTCTGCTATACCACAACACCTTCAGGCTCACTGCCCTAAACGTGATTTACCCACCCCCCATTACATAGGCCATCACCATCGAGGCAGAGCCCCGATCGGACGGCAGCAGGAGGACGACGCGCTACGACATCGACATGACCAAGTGTATTTACTGTGGCTTCTGCCAGGAGGCCTGTCCTGTTGACGCCATCGTGGAGGTGAGCTGGACCTTCTACCTCTACTGTGGCCGGTGTCCCAAATGGCACCCTATTCCCTACTTAGTGCGTTACATTTGACCAAAAGGAAATAGGGTGCCATTTGGCACAAAACCCCTCTACCCCTCTACCAACCCCTCTTCCTCTGTAGATGTCTGGCTGTTCAGATCCCTGTGACTGAGGTTGGCGTAAAGGACCTGTAAAACTATTTGGTTTGGTGTCTCCACTCTCATTCTTCTTCCACCCTCTCTTTCACCTCTCTCTCCCTTAGGGCCCCAACTTTGAGTTTTCCACAGAGACTCATGAGGAGCTGCTCTACAACAAAGAGAAACTGCTCAATAACGGAGACAAGTGGGAGGCTGAGATTGCTGCCAACATACAAGCTGATTACCTCTATCGATAGACTGACTGGTGCGCAGATACACACACACCCACACACCGACCGACTGACTGACCATACTCTGTTGATAACCATGAAACGCACACAGATGCAGTATGACAGACTGGCACACACATTGTATAGATATTCGTCAGCCTCTTTGACACAGACACACATCCATTCATACTGTACAGTTGATCCAGATCAATGGTTCACACCCAGATGTGTTTCCAGAGATCCAGACAGCACTGTTTATCTATATTGCATATATCTATACTGCATAAATATTGAATGGGACAAATAAACAGCAGGAACCCACAGCTCTCCAGAACGAGGTCTGTGTGGACCACTGTATTAATAAGCTCAGTTCACCCACAGAGAGAAGCACCCTCAGTCTCCAGTACCGGCATCCCGCCCACATATGCCTATCCTGGGGCACATTCAATAGGGATACGTTGTGGAAATTTGCAGAAAGAAATTACATGAATAGAGTTGACATGATTCTTTATTCTACTTGTCAGAGAGGCATGTTTGTTCTACGTACCATATTTCTATCTGATTGTTCCACAGTGCTGTGCCCTACTGAACACACCCCTTATGTCTTTCCTCAGCAGTACTGTTTATCTGATTCGAGGTAAGATATTACCCCTAACCACAGATCTAGGATCAGATTTAAGTAACCTTAACCATTAGGGGCAAGGAAATAAATCTGACCATGTGTTAGTGGTTAGGGACAACTACCTACTTTGTCCCAAATGGCATCTTACCTGCTATATAGTGCACTACTTTTGACCAGGGCCCATAAGATTCTGGTCAAAAGTAATGCGCTATTTAAGGAATAGGGTGCCATTTGGGATGCAGTCCTACTGTTTTAAGGGCAAAGTGTTATCATTTGGTCAGAAAGCGTTACACAACCAGTTGGCACATGATACTCAGGCTCGATTATAATATCGTCAAACTAGTAGATATATTAGCCTGCTGCAAACACAAAGTTAAATGGGGGTTTGTTGTCATGAATTGTACAAAGGTTCAATACTTGTGGACTTCAAATTATGAAGAATAAATATTGTTCTGTCCGAAGTTTTCAAATGGCGTTGCAGTGTTGTCTTTTAAAGTCCCAATGTAGTCAAAATGTGATTTCCTGTGTTTTTGTGTTTAAAAAATATATATTTTCACAGTGGGGTATGAAGTATACTGTGACATTTATGATAATTCCCTTTCAGTGTAAGAGCTGTTTAATAAGACTGCCTGTTTTTCATCCGGTAAATTAGTTACATATAGATACCATTTAGCAGGCGCTTTTATACAAAGCGACTTATAGTCCTGTGTATATATATTTGATGTATTGGTAGGTCCCTGGAATCAAACCCACTACCCTGGCGGTGCAAGTGCCATGCTCTACCAACTGAGCCATACAGGACCAGTTAATAGACCAATAAGAAAGAGTTCCAAGCCTCTCTGCCAATAACAGCTCATATCCAGTTTTCTCCTCCCCACTCAGACCACTCCCAGGCAATCTTCTCAAAAATATTTGCCTGAGAAATTGCTATTTGCAAAGAAGCTATTATTGTTTCTTTTTGACCATGTTAATTGAAAACAATCACACTAAACTGTTACCCAGAAATTATTTGATCTTGAGATGAAACGGCTGCATTGGACCTTTCTGTCTAAATAAGGTTACAATTCCATGAAGGCTGCTCTTGCATCTGAAAACGTGGTTGATTTATGGTTTAGGTTAATGCCATTGATGCATAACGTGTGCCAGTATCTGTGGATGATGTGTCAGTGTGCTTAGTCGATTGGCTCAGTACAGTACAATGGCACCCTATTACCTACATATTGCCCTACTTTTGACCAGGCTTCATAGGGGGCCTCAGCTTGTCCATGCCATCATTAACAGTTCAGTGTGCTGTGGTGAAATTGAATTGAAAATTGTCAATAAGAACCTCAATTTCAGTCCATATGATGTAAGATGGAAAAGTTTAAATGTATACAAGCTCTTGTTTTCTTTATAATTTTAACCAGCATCTTTATGAAAAATGAAGATATTATAGTTGTGACTATCAATAGTCTTCTCGCTCAACAAATCATTAAGATAGAGATATCATTTTTATTTGCATGGGCTTTGTCTCAATCCACCTCTTCCGCATCGGTGGTGGAAGGTGGCCGAGCTACAGCAGTGTTTGTCAGACCATGAGACATCCCGAAAAATGGGTCTTCTCACAAAAATGTCTATAGTGTCCAAACGGTTTAGCCTACACGATGAACATGATGGTGTTCTCCATTTTGCTCTACGACCCACACAAGTGTCACGGGACACGTCTGAAGGTAACCGATACAAACACGTGGAAGTACGGAGTTAGTTTTGTGCCCCAAAAAATAATCAGTTAAATGTGTAAAAAAAACATATACAAATATTTTCTGAGCTTTCTTATATCTCATAGAAATAGGACAGACACTTTAAAACCTTATTCCTTATGATACATTTTTTTACTGTCTTGTTTGCCATTTATGAATGTGTTATTCAGTGCATTTATGTTGGTTGTAGTAGTAGTAGCCAAATTCAATATTTTAGCTTTTTTTTTTTAAATACCTAAAGGGATCCTACAATTCTAAGTCAAATAGCTAAATGTTCCATGGTATGACCATCTTAACCCCCCCCCCCCCCACCCGCAATGGCTTACACTTTTAGAGGTAAACCAAATGGAAGGCAGTTGAGGTGGCAAGATCCGGTTGCTGCTCATTTTGTACAAGCTGGACATCCTATTAGTTCTCTGAGATACATTGGAATAGAAATGGTCAAGATGCCCCCCAAGTGGCGCAGTGGTCTAAGCCACTGCATCGCAGTGCTAGCTGTGCAACTAGAGATCCTGGTTTGAGTCCAGGCTCTGTCGCAGCCGGTGGCGACCGGGAGACCCATGGGGCGGTGCACAATTGGCCGGGAGGGTTTTGCCGGCCATGACGTCCTTGTCCCATGCTGACACGGTAGCTAGGTGTACGGTGTTTCCTCCGGGCATTGTGTCAAGACGCTGGGTCATGTTTCGAGGACGCACGGCTCTCGACCTTCGCCTCTCCCGAGTCCGTACTGGAGTTGCAGTGATGAGACAAGACTAACTACTAATTGGATACCACGAAATTGGGTAGAAAAAGGAGAAGGTGTGGCAGGGGGATGGAGCATTGCAAGTTAAGACCATGTCATTGTTCTCTCTCATTGTACTCTCTCTTACGTCTGGTTTTCACAAGAGACGGTCACGGTTGTTTTATACGGATATCTTTCAGTAGCCTGTGTGGAGTTGGGTTTATAAACCATGAATTCGTAAACTCAAATCTCTGACTGGACTATTCTTCCTTTATGATCTAACCAGGATATTACCATACAAAACAATTATGAGCTTTTTGGTTTAATTTAAGGTTAGTATGAGGGTAAAGTTCGAGTTAGGTTTAAAATCACATTTTAAGAAGATGAATTGTAGAAATAGACAGGGTTTATGACTTTATGGCTGTGACTTTGTGGTTGTAATGACAACTCCGAAAGAAAGTGTTTTTTCTTAAAGTAGCCAGGATGTCATGTGTCCTACATACAGTTGAAGTCGGAAGTTTACTTACACTTAGGTTGGAGTCATTAAGTCTTGTTAACAAACTATAGTTTTGGCAAGTCGGTTAGGACATCTACTTTGAGCATGACAAGTCATTTTTCCAACAATTGTTTATTTCACTTATAATTCACTGTATCACAATTCCAGTGGGTCAGAAGTTGACATACACTAAGTTGACTGTGCCTTTAAACAGCTTGAAAAATTCCAGAAAATTATGTTGAGGCTTTAGAAGCTTCTGATAGGCTAATTTACATAATTTGAGTCAATTGGAGGTGTACCTGTGGATGTATTTCAAGGCCTACCTTCAAACTCAGTGCCTCGTTGCTTGACATCATGGGAAAATCAAAAGAAATCAGCCAAGACCTCAAAAAAAATTGTAGACCTCCACAAGTCTGGTTCATCATTGGGAGCGATTTCTAAATGCCTGAAGGTACCACGTTCATCTGTACAAACAATAGTACGCAAGTATAAACACCATGGGACCACGCTGCTGTCATACCACTCAGGAAGTAGACTCGTTCTGTCTCCTAGAGATGAATGTACTTTGGTGCGAAAAGTGTAAATCAATCCCAAAACAGCAGAAAAGGACCTTGTGAAGATGCTTGAGGAAACAGGTACAAAAGTAACTATATCCACAGTAAAACGAGTCCTATATCGACATAACCTGAAAGGCCGCTCAGCAAGGAAGAAGCCACTGCTCCAAAACCGCCATAAAAAAGCCAGACTATGGTTTGCAACTGCACATGGGGACAAAGACCGTACTTTTTGGAGAAATGTCCTCGGGTCTGATGAAACACAAATAGAACTGTTTGGCCATAATGACCATCGTTATGTTTGAAGGAAAAAGAGGATGCTTGCAAGCCGAAGAACACCATCCTAACCGTGCAGCACGGGGGTGGCAGCATCATGTTGTGGGGGTACTTTGCTTCAGGAGGGATTGGTGCACTTCACAAAATAGATGGCACCATAAGGAAGGAAAATTATGTGAATATATTAAAGCAACATCTCAAGACATCAGTCAGGAAGTTAAAGCTAAAGTCGCAAATGGGTCTTCCAAATGAACAATGACCCCAAGCATACTTCCAAAGTTGTGGCAAAATGGCTTAAGGACAACAAAGTCAAGGTATTGGAGTGGCCATCACAAAGCCCTGACCTCAATCCTATAGAACATTTGTGGGCAGAGCTGAAAAAGTGTGTGCAAGCAAGGAGGCCTACAAACCTGACTCAGTTACACCAGCTCTGGTCAGGAGGAATGGGCCACAATTCACCCAACTTATTGTGGGAAACTTGTGGAAGGTTATCCAAAACGTTTGTCCATATTAAACAATTTAAAGGCATTGCTACCAGATACCAATTGAGTGTATGTAAACTTCTGACCCACTGGGAATGTGATGAAAGAAATTAAAGCTGAAATAAATTATTCTCTCTACTATTATTCTGACATTTCACATTCTTAAAATAAAGTGGTGATCCTAACTGACCTAAAACAGGGATTTTTTACTAGGATTAAATGTCAGGAATTGTCAAAAACTGAGTTTAAATGTATTTGGATAAGGTGTATGTAAACTTCCGACTTCAACTGTACATATAACTAGGAATAAAGTGACCGATAATAAACATTAGCGGCAGCATATGTGATGAGACAAAGTTAGTACAAAAAGGGTCAATGCAGATAGTTAAATAGTTAACCAAATGTCTACACAGACTAACTATTTTGCAATCAAGATGCTCCGGTTGAGTTTTTACTCTGTTTGTTCAGAACCTAACCGTTTAGTATTGTGAAGTAACTACAATGATGTTTATCCATCCTCAGTTTCTTCCTATCACAGCCATTAAACTCTAACTTTTTTAAGTCACCATTGGCTTCATGGTGAAATCCCTAAGGTGGTTCATTCCTCATCGGCAAATTAGTTAGGAAGGACGCCTGTGTAGTGACTGGGTGTATTGATACACCACCAAAAGTGTAATTAACAGTACCACTTAAGTTGGTTTTTTGGGGGTGTCTATACTGTACTACTTATATTTTTGACAACTTTTACTCCACTACATTCCTAAAGATAATTATGTCATTTTTTACTTCTTACATTTTCCCTGAAACCCAAAAGTACTCGTTACATTTTGAATGCTTAGCAGGACAGGAACATTGTCTGCTTCATGCACTTATCAAGAGAACATCCCTGGTCATCCCTACTGTCTCTGATCTAGCAGACTCACTAAACACAAATGCTTCATTTGTAAATTATGTCTTGATCTGTGTCCATGGCTATCCGTAAATTAAAAAACAAGAAAATCATGTCGTCTGGTTTGCTTAATACAAGACATTTGAAATTATTTATACTACTACTTTTGATACTTAAGTACATTTAAAACCAAATAGTTTTAGATTTTTACTCAAGTAGTATTTTACTGGGTGACTTTCACTTTTACTTGAGTCATTTTCTTTAAAGGTATCTTTACTTTTACTCAAGTATGAAAATTGGGTACTTTTTCCACCACTGGTAATTAATAACTTCACCATCCTCAAAGGGATATTCAATGTCTGTTTTTATTTTCCCATCTACCAGGTAGCCTAGTGTTTACAGTGTTGGGCCAGTAAGCAAAAGGTTGCTACATCAAATCCCTGAGCTTTGCTAAACGTCCCTGAACAGTTTCCCATATAGTCAATGGGGTTTGTAAACCAACCTGGATGTAATATACACTGCTCAAAAAAATAAAGGGAACACTAAAATAACACATCCTAGATCTGAATGAATGAAATATTCTTATTAAATACTTTTTTCTTTACATAGTTGAATGTGCTGACAACAAAATCACACAGAAATTATCAATGGAAATCAAATTTATCAACCCATGGAGGTCTGGATTTGGAGTCACACTCAAATTTAAAGTGGAAAACCACACTACAGGCTGATCCAATGTTGATGTAATGTCCTTAAAACAAGTCAAAATGAGGCTCAGTAGTGTGTGTTGCCTCCACATGCCTGTATGACCTCCCTACAATGCCTGGGCATGCTCCTGATGAGGTGGCGGATGGTCTCCTGAGAGATCTCATACCAGACCTGGACTAAAGCATCCGCCAAGTCCTGGACAGTCTGTGGTGCAACGTGGCGTTGGTGGATGGAGCGAGACATGATGTCCCAGATGTGCTCAATTGGATTCAGGTCTGGGGAACGGGCGGGCCAGTCCATAGCATCAATGCCTTCCTCTTGCAGGAACTGCTGACACACTCCAATCACATGAGGTCTAGCATTGTCTTGCATTAGGAGGAACCCAGGGCCAACCGCACCAGCATATGGTCTCACAAGGGGTCTGAGGATCTCATCTCGGTATCTAATGGCAGTCAGGCTACCTCTGGCAAGCACATGGAGGGCTGTGCGGCCCCCCAAAGAAATGCCACCCCACACCATGACTGACCCACCGCCAAACCGGTCATGCTGGAGGATGTTGCAGGCAGCAGAACGTTCTCCACGGCGTCTCCAGACTCTGTCACATGTGCTCAGTGTGAACCTGCTTTCATCTGCCAGTGGCGAATTTGCCAATCTTGGTGTTCTCTGGCAAATGCCAAATGTCCTGCACGGTGTTGGGCTGTAAGCACACCTCCACCTGTGGACGTCTGGCCCTCATTACCACCCTCATGGAGTCTGTTTCTGACCGTTTGAGCAGACACATGCACATTTGTGGCCTGCTTGAGGTCATTTTGCAGGGCTCTGGCAGTGCTCCTCCTGCTCCTCCTTGCAAAGGCGGAGGTAGCGGTCCTGCTGCTGGGTTGTTGCCCTTCTACGGCCTCCTCCACGTCTCCTGATGTACTGGCATGTCTCCTGGTAGCGCCTCCATGCTCTGGACACTACGCTGACAGACACAGCAAACCTTCTTGCCACAGCTCACATTGAGGTGCCATCCTGGATGAGCTGAACTACCTGAGCCACTTGTGTGGGTTGTAGACTCTGTCTCATGCTACCACTAGAGTGAAAGCACCGCCAGCATTCAAAAGTGACCAAAACATCAGCCAGCAAAGCATAGGAACTGAGAAGTGGTCTGTGGTCACCACCTGCAGAACCACTCCTTTATCAGGAGTGTCTTGCTAATTGCCTATAATTTCCACCTGTTGTCTATTCCATTTGCACAACAGCATGTGAAATGTATTGTCAATCAGTGTTGCTTCCTAAGTGGACAGTTTGATTTCACAGAAGTGTGATGGACATTGTGTTGTTTAAATGTTCCCTTTATTTTTTTGAGCAGTGTAATTCTGGCCACATGTTGACTCAGTGGTGCTTATCCGTGCAGGTCGTGGGACCAAGGAGAGAGGCACACTCTGTAAACAGGAATAGGTGCATCACCTGTTACTGAGCTGGCAAACATTAAGCGTGTGCCCTTGGGCCACTACTCTACTACCACATGTCTACAACACAAAATCCTTGTGTGTGCATGTGTCTCTTCACAGTCCCCGCTGTTACATAAGGTTTATTTTGATCTGTTTTTTAAATCAAATGTTACTGCTTGCGTGAGTTACTTGATGTGGAATAGAGTTCCATGTAGTCATGGCTGTACTGTGCGCCTCCCATAGTCTGTTTTGTTTAGGTTAGTGTGTAGTCATTAAAATTATATTGTGCCCATTTTTCAGATCTGCCAACCGGCTCGGCGTGTGACAGGTAACCGTCTTTCCACCAAGCTGTTCCAGGCCTGGAGTGGCAGGCTGGAACTTCCAGAGTCGTGTAGACCTGAAGCAGTGTGATGTGGTCCAGGTATTTATCACACACAGGTATACACACTCACTCAATCAATCAATCATTCTGTTTCGTTGTATAATTATTTCAACTTAAGAAAATTGTTCCTCTCTCTTTTAGATCTGACACCCCTATTAGCTCAACCACAGTCTTCACAGCTGTAGGCTCCTGCCCCTGCATCTGCTACACCGGCCACGACACGTGATACAGGTAATTATCACATGCACGTGTACACACATGCACACTCACCCTCACTTGGGGCTGTATTCAATCACGTCCGCTTTAGCCGACGTCCACATAGCGGTTGTTTTGGCGGTGTCTGAGGTGGAACTGTGTTAGAGCTGGCAAATCCACAAGCTGCTCCTGGCATTATACCTAAAGCGGACATTGCCATTGGCTGCACGGAGTCGCATTAACAGAAATCTCATGCAGCCCTGTTTACAAGTTAGAACACAGCAGTTTGAGATGCAATCTACACCTCGATTAGGCTGATAGAAATCCTCATTATTTAGTTGAATGATTTTGAATTTGAGCTACGTTATTTCTATATAACCTACACTTTCTTGTTCGGAACTGGTAACGAGAGTAGGGCGGGTGTAGTTTTGTGACAATGATTTGACAGATCCCACGCAGTTACACGTCAGACATCCCCAAAACATCAGCTTTGCGGGAGTCGGCTATCGCCGGTTAACACTTTATCCGATTGAATCTAGGCCTTACACTCATTCAGTGTATTTAGTTGTATGATTATTGTCCGTTAAGAAAATTGTGCCTCTGTCTTTTAGATCTGCCCCCCCCCCTCCCCCCTTTGAGGATTCCCACATGGATACAGGTAATTCAGAATTATATTTGCATATGCTCACTCACACCACACATGTACACACAGATATGTTGTTGAGCCGTTTACTTACTGTCACTTTGTGCATCTCTCTTTCAGGTCTGCCATGCACTTCACCACCACTGCCACTGCCTCACCCAGAAGTACATACACTGGGCCTATCAGGACTGACAAAGCAGAGATGGGGGGCTGGCAAGGGAAAATAAAACCTGCACTCACACACATTATCCACAATGCAAATCAGTTGTAATAACTTGTTTATTTTATGTATGCTCCATTTTATTTGACAGTTAAAGCAATGTCTTTGGTTTATTAGATATTTCTCTGAATACAATGTGTGACCAGAAGGAAGTTGGCAGACCTGCAACCCTTGGACTGTGTGTAGGTTTTGTCATCTTGTAACGGAATTCCTCTTCTTCAGAGGAGGAGTAGCAAGGATCAGACCAATGTGCAGCGTGGTAAGTGTCCATAATGATATATTTAATAAATCAACTGAACAAAAGTACAAACAACCAAAACAGTCCCGTATGGTGAAACCACTAACACAGTATACAACCACCCACAAAACACAATAGAAAACAGGCTACCTAAATATGGCTCCCAATCAGAGACAACGACTGACACCTGTCTCTGATTGAGAACCATACTAGGCCAAACACATAGAAATATAACAACAGAACAAAACCTAGAAAAACAACAGAATGCCCACTTCAACTCACGCACTGACCAACTAAAATAAAGACAGGTCAGAACGTGACACATCTGGGGCTTAAAAATAGAGAGATGGGGAGAGATATAGAGGGAGGGGAGGAAGAGTGCAGTTTAAAGATTTATCATTAATAACTGACACAATTTTAATGAATACATATTAGAATAATACATAAGAGTGACCAATAGTTACTGTACTGTGATTGTTTATTTACTCAATCAAGTAGTGCCCCAAGGAGGGATCGAACCGTATCTCAAAAGCAGCAGAAAAGGTCAAATAAGGTCACCAAAATTTCCGTTACGGCTATACACGACTGGCCATAAGGTACAAATCTGTCTTCCCCTGAACAAGGCAGCTAACCCACTGTTCCTAGGTCGTCATTGTAAATAGGAATTTGTTCTTAACTTGTTATGGCTGTGGGCAGTATTGAGTAGCTTGGATGAATAAGGTGCCCAGAGTAAACTGTCTGCTACTCAGGCCCAGTTGCTAATATATGCATATTTGGATAGAAAACACTCCGAAGTTTCTAAAACTGTTTGAATGATGTCTGTGAGTATAACATAACTCATATGGCAGGCAAAAACCTAGGAAAAAATCCAACCAGGAAGTGGGAAATCTGAGGTTTGTAGTTTTTCAACTCATTCCCTATCGAATGCACAGTGTCTATGGGGGCAAATTGCGCTTCCTAAGGCTTCCACTAGATGTCAGTCTTTAGAACCTTGTTTGATGCTTCTACTGTGAAATGGGGGCGAATGAGAGGGGAATGAGTCAGAGGTCTGCCAGAGAGCCACGAGCTGGCCACACGCGTTCACGTGAGAGTTAGCTTGAGTTCCATTTCTGAAGACAAAGGAATTCTCCGGTTGCAACATTATTGAAGAGTTATGTTAAAAACATCCTAAAGATTGATTCTATACATCGTTTGACATGTTTCTACGGACTGTAACGGAATTTTTTTACTTTTCGTCTGCGCGTCATGAATTTGGATTACTGGGCTAAACGCGCAAACAAAAAGGAGGTATTTGGACATAAATGATGGACATTAATAATTAATAAACAAAAATGTATTGTGGAACTGGGATTCCTGGGAGTGCATTCTGATGAAAATCAAAGGTAAGTGAATATTTATAATGTTATTTCTGACTTCTGTTGACTACACAACATGCCGGATATCTGTTTGGGTTGTTTTGGTCTCTGAGCGCTGTACTCAGATTATACATGGTGTGCTTTTTCGGTAAAGCTTTTTGAAATCTGACACAGCGGTTGCATTAAGGAGAAGCGTATCTATAATTCCGTGCATAACAGTTGTATCTTTTATCAATATTTGTTATGAGTATTTCTGTAAATTGATGTGGCTCTCTGCAAAATCACCGGATGTTTTGGAACTACTGAACGTAACGCGCCAATGTATACTGAGATTGTTTAATATAAATATGAACTTTATCGAACAAAACAAAACATACATGTATTGTGTAACATGAAGTCCTATGAGTGTCATCTGATGAAGATCATCAAAGGGTAGTGATTAATTTATCTATATTTCTGCTTTTTGTGACTCCTCTCTTTGGCTGTGTTTTTCTGTGACTTGGCTCTGACCTAACATAACCGTTTGGTTTGCTTTCGTCGTAAAGCCTTTTTGAAATCTGACACTGTGGTGGGATTAACAAGAAGTGTATCTTTAAAACGGTGTAAAATACTTGTATGTTTGAGGAATTTTAATTATGGGATTTCTGTTTTTTTGAATTTGGCGCCCTGCACTTTCACTGGCTGTTGTCATATCGATCCCATAAGCGGGATCTCAGCCCAAAGATTTAACTGACTTGCCTAGTTATATTTAATACCAATAGGTGCCCTTCTTTACGAGGCATTGGAAAACCTTCCTGGCCTTTGTGGTTGAGTCTGTGTTTGAAATTCACTGCTCGACTGAGGAACCTTACAGGTAGTCATATTAAACACTATTATTGCACACAGAGTGAGTCCATGCAACGTATTATATGTGACTTGTCAAGTACATTTTTACTCCTGAACTTACTTAGGCTTGCCATAACAAATGGGTTGAATACTTATTGACTCAAGTGATTTCAGCTTTTCATTTTGTATTCATTTGTAAAAAAAATAAAATAATAATAATAATAATAATAATAATAATAAAACATCATTCCACTTAGATGCTATGGGGTATTGTGTAGCCCAGTGACACAAAATCTGAATTGAATCAATTCAAAATTCAGACTGTACCACAATTTCAAAGGGTGTGAATTCTTTCTGAAGGCACTGCAGGTGGGAGGGGCTTACAGGCTGTCGCCAATTTATTCGAACGTTTGCATTGAATACATATTCGTCGAATATGCAAACGTTCTAAATGTCAACAGAATCACAGGACAAGTTAACGGTAACATAGCTATTGTTACAACGAGGAGATACGTTCTTTATTGTACAATAAAGGCTGGCTGGCTCGTGTGCGTCCACACAGACAAATCAAATAAAAGTTGTGGTAGTCACATACACGTATTTAGAAGATGTTATTGCGGGTGTAGTGAAATGCTTGTGTTGCTAGCTCCAACAGTGCAGTAGTATCTAACAACACACAAATCAAAAATTAAAAGAATGGAATTAAGAAACAAATATTAGGTTGAGCAATGTCGGAGTGGAATTGATTAGAATGCACAGTATATACATATTAAATGAGTAGATCAGTATGTAAACATTATTAAAGTGACCAGTGATTCCATGTCTATGTACATAGGGCAGCAGCCTCTAAGGTGCAGGGTTGACTATTTGTATTTTACCTTTATTTAACTAGGCATGTCAGTTAAGAACAACTTATTTACAATGATGGCCTACTCCGGCCAAACCCAGACAGCACTGGGCCAATTGTGCGCCACCCTATGGAACTCCCAATCACAGCCTGGTGTGATTCAGCCTGGATTCAAACCAGGGACTGTAGTGATGCATCTTACACTGAAATGCAGTGCCTGCGGTGTCTTCTTTTAAAGGGCTAGTGCAGTAAAACAATTTATTATCCTGTATTTTATATATATTTCCACACTATGAGGTTGGAAATGTGAAATTGTGGCTAATTCCCTTTAAGTATCAGTCAAAAACTGATTTTTCAGATTTTGAGAGAGTTTCACTAAGATCAGCAATCTTATCCATAATTTGTCATATTCTTAAGAGTCAGGGAGGAGCATAACAATTTTCAGGATCAATAATACCTAGTACGTTACAGTGTCCTCCTTCCTTCGCCAAAAGACAACTCATGGCGGCTGACGACTGCTTTCAGATTTTGGACATCTAATGAGTTGGCCAAATTCTCAGATCGTTAAATTCATATGGGCCTGTAAAGAGTAGGTTAAATTGTTTACCACTTTCCTAGGACAGCCACACCCCAGGAGGGTATGATTGACATACCAAAAATCTCACCCGGGTGTAGGACATGACCATAGGCTTCCTGAATGTCTGGGATGAGTCATTTGGCACGCTTCAGTAGCCCAGAGTTGGTTTTACCCGTTTCATTGAAAAGATCAGTGACCAGAATTCTTAACATGTACATTTCTGATACCTCCCGGGTGAGATACCCCTTGTCACTGCATACCCACATCCATCCAAAAGGTGCTCCCATGCCTTCCCCTATCCTGGAAATGTTTACACCTGTCACCTGTTACTGTAAGTCTAACACACTAAAATCCCCTTTAGCATAGTTTTTCCTATCACTATACTCTTCTCTCAGTTGACCCATATATTCATGACAAGCACTAGTATCTCCCATATCTTCCCTCTACCACATTAGGTAAGTTTGCTCCCTTCTTGTGACCACCCCAACATACATGTGTCCCATAACCCCCAAATGTTCAACAGTCTTTCTAGCCAAGCACTTTATTATACATCAATCAAAAGCAAAACACAGTAGTCCTACCAGGAGCGGAACAATCATGGCAGTCCTGGACATCATTACCTTACCCATCACGGTTTCCAAATACACCATTAAACCAGTGTCCAATTTGGTCAAAGATGGGGTTGTCAGCTTTTCACAGAGCACCTCCTAACTTAGCCAGATCATTAATAATAGCTGCCATGTTGTCAGAGGAGTCAGGAAGTAACATGACACAGTAATCCTCATCATTTATTCCAAGGGACTTGTCTTTAGCCAATATGTGCCATTTCGTCTCTGGTCACTACTGCCTTCAAATTCTGCACATTTAGTGACAACTGAGTAAAACCCTGTTTTATCAAATTAGTAAGGGCCTGCATGGAGTATGTCAAATTATGAATCCATATACCCATTACTACAACTTCCCATGCTGCTTTCTCACCCCTTTGACCAACATCAGAATAGTATAATAGCTTTTTCTTTGTCGAGACCGAGTATGGTTCCTTTTCATAAAATGGAGTAATCTACATCCAAAATCATTCTTTCCAATTGGTACTGCCTGGGTTCCCCACCGAAATGCTGTGGAGGTGGGTTTCTGGAAAATAATTACCCGTGTGCCAGATGTGTTCCCCCTCCCCTGTAATCCTATGTATGTCACTGCTTTCACCCATGTATTATTCTCCACATCCCCGTCCACCAAGGGAACGGGTAAGATTTGGAGAGCACCCTGCATGTGTTTTCATGGTTGCGATTTTCTTGTTTCACCAACCATAGTGTGTGTATGATGGTTTCCTCGACATCTGATGACTCTTCGGGTTCTGTGGCTGAACCTTGTTGGTTCTTCTGTCCTATGTCTCGGGACCTTCTTCCTCCTTCAGATGTTCTCGGGGCCCTGCTCTCCCTCCCTCCAGTCGCTCATCCATGGCTTCCACTCTGGGAGGTGCTTGCAGTGGGAGAGATGATGCCAGCCGGACCGCTCCGTTGCGTTGCCCGCAGGACCGTTGGTGTTACCACGGTTACCTGGTACACACCCATCCATCGTGGTTGGTTCCATTTTCGCTTTTGGACCCCGGGTTTTACTCATTCTCCAACGTTTATGGGTAGCTGGTCAGGGTCTTCACCTGGGATTGGTTCTGCTGCTTTCCTAGTGTGGAGAAAATTTACAACAGAAGGTAGTTCCTTCATGTACTCAAGATGGTCACACTATGTCTCAGTTATGTCTATCAGTCGGTCATAGGTCTCACCCCTGGGGTGTTCATTGGCCGTCTCGCTAACATTTCACAAGGTGTACACTCAATACCTTTGTTAAGGCTGCTGCGCATTTTCATGAGGACAAGAGGTAATCCCTCTACCCATGTCATTCCTGTGGAATGGCATAGTTTGACAAGGGAGAATAACATGTTCTTATTAGTCCTCAGTAACTCTTGTTACGCCGCGGTTGATAGATGAACACAAACTTTTGGTCAACACCCATCATTTTTGGCCATTTGGGTAACCACATCTCTTATGTGATGGGTCCCATTGTCTGCAGATAAACCTCAGGCACTCCGAACCGGAGTATCATTTTCCTAACTAGCCATTTTAACAACTGTTTGAGCAACGCAATTGGATGTTTCCACCCGCCTGGTAAACCTGTCAGTTATCACCAGGCAGCATCTTTCTTTTGGCTCTAGCATGTCTATAAAATCCATAGCTATGTTGACAAAAGATCCTTTTGGAGTGGGGGAACTTCCCTGGTTGCAGTGGAGTTCCCTTGTCTATATTACATAACAAACATGTCGCGCAGCGATAAATGAACTGTTTAACGTGCGGATTCAAATCTTCAAACACTCTCCTCCTCCATTCTCCTCTCATATCCCCCTTTTGACGAATGGCTCACTCCATGAGCCAATCGGCAAATATTAAAGAACATTGTAGTTGGTACACAGGACATGCCATTCAAAAGATATATCAAGCCTGCTGCTGTTTCTTAAGAACAGTAGTTTCAAATGATACAAACGACTTAAAAAAAAATACAAATGCATGTGTTTGACAAAGGGAAAACAGACAATTTGGCCACCTCATCAGCTATGCTGTTACCAATTCTAGCATTATCACACCAGCCCGTGTGTGCCTCAACCTTAACAATAGCCAATGTGTTAGGTTTTCACATAGCTTCAAACAACTGTTCAACAAAAGGTCTGTTTTTAATAGGAGTGCCAGTGGTAGTAGTAAACTCTCTTGCTAGTCTGAGTAGCCAGTAAAGGCCTTCCCCCAATTCACAAGCTGTGGTCAGAGCTAATAAAGCTGTCTGTTGCGCTGATAAATGGTCTGGTAGGGACCGTATAACCTCAATATCACATCTACTTCTGATAATCCTACATGCGTCTACCCTGTGCTTTGATCTAAATAGGCAGAACCATCAACGAACAGCACCATGTCAGAGTCAAGCAGAGGTACATCAAACAAGTCTTTGTCCGGTACACATTCCTGGGCTATCCAGATGTCCTGTTACTGTTACTGATGATTTGCTCAGGGAAGCCCAAACAACTTGTCCAGGTTTGTCTAAACAGGAACAGGGAGCTCCAGTGTCTATTAGAAATGGTAGGTCATGTCCATTAACATTTAAGAGTAACCATTGGCTCTTCTCTTCCATCAATGAATTCATAATGGAGCAGGGGAGTCGGGCACCTTCATTGTTGATTCCAAAGGAAATGAGAACTGTTGGTGTTCTGATTTCCCATTGGCCATGGCTGTCCTCTGTCATTAGCAAAGTGTCCTCTTTCAGGCCTAAATTTTCCTCTGCCTCTGTTGTAACCGCTTCCATTTTCCCCATTGCAAACTCACATGCCCAAACTGCCCACAGGTCCAGCATTGAGTGTTGTTCAATTCACGAAGGGCTCTGGCGGGCCCACCTCCTCTCCCAGTCCATGTTTGTGGTCACCATAATGTTGAGTGGTGAAAAGCACATACCCTTCAGGCACCAGGTTCACAGATGTGACAGATGTGACTGTGGGGGAGCTGCAGGCTGTGGTGAGCCTGTAGAAACAACTTGAGCAGATGTCTTTTTGTCTTCCAGTCTGTTCCTGTTTGTAGAGTGAGTTGGGGTGGAGAGGGAAAACTCCCTCCAGGAACTGTGCCTCCTTTTCCTTCCAGCACCATCATCAGTTTCTGATACAAGGGCACTTCATCTTCATCCCCTTCTCCTTGTCCATTCTTCCCATCTGAATTATCTCCTTGACTAAATCCAAACTCGTCTTGTTGAATGAACCAGCTATTGGATATCTACTTTCTCCCGCCATCTCAGTCCATACATGCCATTTCTTAAGTGTCTGTAAATTCCACAGCAGGAAACTTATTTTGCATATATTCAACAGGCGTGACAAGCTTCATTGCTCCAATCTCCTCATTCTGATTTGACTGTGCCATGATGCTCCGTTTTTTATTTAGAGAGACTGCGTGTAATGTGTCCTCTAACCTCTATGGGTATCCTAAAGTGGGTGTAATGTGTAGGAATATGCCTATAAAAATTCCTCTCTATCTCCTTTCAGTGTGTTAAATAACAGTGGTTGAGAGTAGAATTAGGATTGCAGTCTCACTTAATCCAGGCTATAGTAATTGGTTCTACTAAACTCAAATATAATTCCCACACGGGCCTCACAAAGAAACCCGCATGCCAAACGACTTTAATTTCTGTTTTATCTTAATTGTGTAGAGTAACAGTAATATGGTATACACCAGTGCCCTCTGGTGGTGATACAAAGTAACGTTTTTGAATGAAAATGTTTCCAATACTGTCCTATGGTAGGAAAGTGTCACCAACAAATACGTTCAACTTTTATTCAAATAATTTCTAACTTTTTATTCCACCATTGGACCATTACCCAATAACTCCCGCCATAATCCACAGACAGACAAACAATGAAAAACATACAAACGCACCTTTCATAACCAACTCAACTCATTCATTGGGTACCTCTACAAAATAAACTTTTTATTAAACTCAAAATAAAAATAACTAGAATTGTCGCCAGTGTTTCAACCCAAATAACAAATAATATGAAAACCGGACAATTGTCGCTCTGAATTGTCTCTAACAAATAAACAAATAACTAGTATGAGTAATTGTCGCCTGAATTACTTTAACAAATAAAATTAAAATCTTCAAACTTTAATTTCATTCATCCTATATTGACATCATGCATTTCACCAATAGTCCGATACGTAATTTCTCCAAACTAAAATCTAACGATGTCATATTCAATGCGTATGTCTTTCATTTAGATTGAGTGATGTGCCGCTTACTTGTTAGAGGGAAACCACACCAGTAAATGCCATTTAATTACAGACTTAGATTAAACGGGTGTCTGCTTACCTTGTTTAATTTTGAGCTCTGGCAACATGGTGTGGAATCTCTACCAACCGGGGTAACACTCACTCCTGGCAAACTCGCCAAATGTTAGGGTTCGTTCCTACTTCGTCCTTGTCAATCATTGGTGAAATTAGCATTATGACAATATCTTTAATTAAATCATTCAAAAACTTTTATTAATGCAATTTCAGAAAGAAGTTGACAATCAGGAACATAGCACGCATGTTTTCGAGTAAGTTCTGCATCAAACAAAAGGTCTCAAGTTGTTTTATTAAACCGAAGTCCCGCCTTAGTGTTGTCACTGACTACGTCATTACCTTTTTACTCTTGAAACCAAAACCCTGCATCCATAGCTATACAAACATACAGTTTCAGTGATATCTAAAAAGCTAGGCAATAAATGTCCACTCCCCAAAGTTGATTTATTATGGAATGTATGACTAGTCTCTTATCTCCCACACTCCCCTGCAGAGTTTTTTCTCAGTCACACATTTCTAAGAGGGGTCTTCTTTATGAGAGAGAGAGAGAGAGAGAGAGAGAGAGAGAGAGAGTGCGCAAACAACTGTGGAACAATTCTAAAACGATATAATGAATATATATATTGTAAATCTGTAGTCTAGGACACTATAAATGTAAGGAGGGAGGGGTCTTATAACCCCTCCCCTTCTATGCATTTAACATAAGCATAATCAATTATTCTAATACATCAAACATTTGTACAGCCCCAAATCATGACCCCTAGGTGAATCCTGACACTAGGTAAAGCCCCACCTTATCTCAGCTCACTGGTCACTATAGCAACACCCACCCGTAGCACACGCTCCAACAGGTATATCTCCCCAAAGCCAACACCTCGTTTGGCCGCCTTTCCTTCCAGTTCTCTGCTGCCAATGACTGGAATGAATTGCAAAAATTACTGAAGCTGGAGATTTATAATCTCCCTCACTAACTTTAAGCATCAGCTGTCAGAGCAGCTTACCAATCACTGTACATGTACACAGGCCATCTGTAAATAGCACACCCAACTACCTCATCCCAATACTGTTATTTATTTTTTTTCACCCCAGTAGCTCTACTTGACTGTATGTTTGTTTATCCCTTGTGTAACTCTGTTGTTGTTTATGTTGCACCGCTTTGCTTTATCTTGGCCAGGTCGCCGTTATAAATGAGAACTTGTTCTCAACTTGCCAACCTGGTTAAATAAAGGTTAAATAAAAATGTATTTTTTTCAAAAAATAATGATGTATTTGAGAGACCAGTGCTCATTGAATATAGTGTACAAAATATTAGGAACACCTTCCTTATGAGTTTGACCCCCTTTGCCCTCAGAACAGCCTCAATTCATTGGGCATGGACTCTACAAGGTGTCGAAAGCTTTCCACAGAGATGTTGGCCGATGTTGACTCCAATAATTCCCACAGTTGTGTCAAATTGGCTGGATCTCCATCGGGTGGTGGAGCGTTCTCAATACACACAGGAAGCTGTTTGAGCGTGAAAATCCAGCAGCATTGCAGTTCTTGACATACTCAAACCAGTGTGCCTGGCACCTACTACCATACCCTGTTCAAAGACACTTAAATATTTTGTATTGCACATTCACACTCTGAATGGCACACAGACACAATCCATGTTTAACCTGCCCTCCTTCCTTTCATCTACACTGATTGAAGTGGATTTAACAGGTGACATCAATAAGGGATCATAGCGTTCACCTGGATAGTCTGTAATCGGAAGAGGTGTTCTGGATGTTTTGTACACTCACTCGGTGTAGTTTATATGTTGTCCTCAATCTAACCCAACCCCGTCTGTTTTGCCCCATAGTCGTGCACCTGTCAGTTTTGTTGCTAAACAAACCAACCCGTCTATTGGAGAAGCAGTTTCTATATTCATATTGTACTGTCTTTGATAAAAAACCTCAACAACCTTTTCTCGCAACCATGTCAGAGATCACGTGATACAGGCAACAACCAAAAAACGTCACATACATTAACCAAATTCATCGAAGGTGCTTGAAGGCCCAAAGCACCTTTAGCGCCTAGCTAGCTATTCCATCCGACACCGTGGGGGTAAGTGTGGATTTAAGAGTTTAGAAAATATGATCCATTTACTCTGCCATGTCAAAACACAGACATATATTCAAATATCTGAATACAGGGATTATAGGTATTGTGTTGACACATGCCTCGTTCTAAACAAAGTTTAGATGTCTAATATTAGCTAGCTAACGTTTGATAGCTTGTTAGCATAGTAGGAAGACATTGGTTCCCAGTGGCGCGAGAGAGCTAGCATATCAACTTGTTACACTCGAGCTGCAATTTCAGTGTGTCCATGCAGAGTTGTAAATGCAACACTTTTTTGTTTTGGTACATTTTCGTACAAATAAATTATTAGCTACTGGACCATGTGTAACGCGAAGCCTCATGGAAAAAGTGCTGTATCTCGTTAAATATGGGGGTTGACTGGACTTCCAATTGCTTTGCACATGTGCTGAAACTATAGCACGCTATAACTGCAGCAATACAACACAATGTCGCAAATAAAGTAATTGCAACATGTAGTGGAAACGGTAGATATAATGGATATTTTCTAAATATCGACAACATTTGTATTCGTATAAAGAGAGATCCACACGTCAAACAACATTTCTGTATTGGTGGGGTCAAGGTGTTATACACATTGACTGATTTACTTCTATGAACTGTAACTCAGTAAAATCGTTGACATTCTTGTATGTTGCGTTTATATTTTTGTAAAGTATATTCTCTATGTGAACTATAATTGTTGACAAAAAGACACGATGACGTGTTTCTGCACGTGAGTTTAGCTAGCCAACGTCGCCATGACATCGCTTAAAAGCGTCATCTGGGATTTCTATTGGAAAAGCAGTTTCTGACTGTCTTGGATACTCGGCTTCGTCATTGTTTTGCAACCTGGACTCTGGGGTAGACGTAACATAGTAAATGTACATTTGTCTCCTTCCCTGTGGTAGGATATGTTACATTTCGTAAGGGAAGGAATTTAATTTGTGGATGTCCGTCATCCATTTCACATGATATGTTATAAATTACAATTTGTATATTTAATTTGCAATACGTATATCCTACAAATTGCAATGTATTATGGCTAACTTTATCTAGGTGGCTAACGTTAGTTAGATGGCTAACATTAGTTAGGTTAGGGGTTTATGGTTAGGGTTAAGTTTAGGCGTAAGGTTTAGCTATAACATGCAAAGTAGAAAGTTTCCTAAAATGCTACATTTGTCCGCGATGAGATTCGAAAGCTCAACTTTTGGGTTGCTAGACTTTTACGTTATGCGCCTACCCATCCACCCCGACCAACCAACCTCCTTTCGTGTTTGCCATAAGTAACTTTGTCTTATTAACCATGCCAAACGTAACATATCACACTAATTTGAGTGTCCTGGATTTATTTTTACTATGTTACGCGTAGTCTGAGACCAGGCTGGTTTTTCAGCCTAGTCACTTTTGGCAGGTATTGTTCTGAAGCCACATCACACCAGCAGCACCTCTTGTGGCTTCTTCTATTGATGATTGATACTGTATTTTGAGCAGAGCTCTATGGTCTCTTGTCAAAAGTAGTGCACTGTAAAGTTGAAAGGGTGCCATTTGAGACACAAACACTGCCCATTATTAACCTGTTTTTCTCCTCTTGTTATTTCAGCGTATAATCACCAACACAGAGAACATACTGCTATGGCAGAACCAGATGTACAATTTAAGGTGAGTCTTTGACTGTGTCTTATGGGACCCTACTCCCTATATAGTGCACAACTTTTGACTAGGGCCCATAGGGCTTTGGCCCCATTAAGCATTGCCTGATGTGAACTATTCCTTGAAGAAAAGAGATCTCATAAGACCTAAGATTAATAATTGATGACATGGATAAAGCTGGAAAGGGTTACAAAAGTATCTCTAAAAGCCTTGATATTCATCAATCCATGGTTGGACAAATTGTCTATAAATAGAGAAAGTTCAGCACTGTTGCTACTTTCCCTAGGAATGGCCGTCCTACAAAGATGACTGCAAGAGCACAGCGCAGAATGCTTAATGAGGTTAGGAAGAATCCTTGAGTGTTAGCTAAGGACTTACAGAAATCTCTGGAAGATGCTAACATCTGTCATCAAAAAGAAAGGAGGACCAAGGCACTCTTCATATAATTAATTAAAATGGTATGGCATGTTCAATAGAAACAAAGTTTTTTTTTAAACCGACACGTTTCGGCTGCATGGCCTTCACCAGGGAGTACCAAAAAAAAGAATACAATGTCCTCTTTTGAACAGCTTTTCCAATTAGCCCTAATTGGAAGAGGGAGTGGTTGCAAAATTGATTAGACACACCTAGTAAGCAATACTACACACATTAAAAGGTGAAATACTGTAGCTATGTTATCATAAAAATACAACTCCAAGCTAGAAGGATCAGAACACTTAGAAAGGTAGTTCTAACCTTAAATGTGACTGGGAGAAGTGTCAAGAATAAGAAAACAATATATTCCATAGTACACAGAAAAACATCAACAACAACAACAGTCTAAACATAGCTGAGGGCAATTGAGCAAAATGTCCACTAGATGACCGCAAATGGACCTATCACGACCCTACAGGAAGGGTGCGAAATCCATATCTTCATTTAAACCAGGGTATTTAGTGGCCTGTAGTTTGTAAATCATAAAACTTTCCCTTTGGTTTAACTGTTTAAGACGGTCCCCTTTTCTAATAGAGGCCGGAATATGATCAATACCCTTAGCTTGTAGGGAGGCAGGGTTGCCATGGTGTAAGGACTTCTAGTGCCTTGCCATGGGGTAGTCTTCATTGCCTACCCGTATGGCATACTTGTGTTCCGCTAAGCGGTCTTGAAGGCGTCTCTTTGTCCGTCCAATGTAGAACACCTTGCACTGTGGACATTCCAATCTGTAGATGACATGAGTGGTTTTGCAGTTAATGAAATGCTTGACGTAATACTCCATTTAGGAAGCTGTGTCAACAAAATACTTCTTCTGTGCAATATTTCTGCAATGGTTGCAATGGTTACATTTTAAAAGAGCCCTTGGGTTTGTGGTCAAGCCAAGTTTTTTTGAGAGTCACCCGGAAGATAACTGTGGACTAATTTGTCATTTAGGGTCGGACATCTCTTAAAGCTTATGACTTATGGCTTTTTAAACCACAATCCGTTCATTTTTGGACAATGATTCAACTGCATCCCTCTCTCTTAGAAAGATTACGTCATGTTTGGTTGGAGTCAATTTTACCCTTAAACAGATTCTCCACATCAAAATTCACTTTCTTGGCAAATGTATTTAGTGTGGCATTCTGGACGATGGAACAAAAAGTGGACTTGGGCTTAAAAGGTGTTTTAGAGAGAACAGAAACTGCCTGACCTGAGACACTGGCGTCTGTAGTTGGAGAGATGTTTTGCTTGTACCAGGCCTTCAGATGTAGAAACGAAATAGGTCAATCTTTATATTAAATTCATTATTTAGAACTACCTTTCTAAGTGTTCAGATACTTCTAGCTTGGAGTTGTATTTTTATGATAACATAGCTACAGTATTTCATCTTTTAATGTGTATAGTATTGCTTACTAGGTGTGTCTAATCAATTTTGCAACCACTCCCTCTTCCAATTAGGGGTAATTGGAAAAGCTGTTCAAAAGAGGACATTGTATTCTTTTTTGTACTCCCTGACGAAGGCCATGCAGCTGAAATGCGTCGTTTAAAAAATCTATTGAACATGCCATACCAATAAAGGCATTTTAATTAACTATATGAAGAGTGCCTTGGTCCTCCTTTCTTTTTGATGACCAATTTACCCTTTTTACCAAAGAGCACCTTCTATCTACCAAAATGTACTATTGTGTACCTTAGTAGCGCTTCCCTTCCTCCTCTTTCTACTATGCTACTGGCAAAATATTCTGTGGACAGCTGAAACTAAAGTTCAGTTGTTTGGAAGGAAGGAATACACAACACTGTCTGGAGAAAAAAAGGCACTCCCACAACAACATCAACACCTCATCCCAACTGTAAAATATGGTGGAGGGAGCATCATGGTTTGGGGCTGCTTTGCTACCTCAGGGCTTGGACAGCTTGCTATCATCGACGGAAAAAGGAATCAAGACATTTTGTAGGAGAATGTAAGGCCCTGTCCGCCAATTGAAGAACAACAGAAGTTGGGTGATGCAACAGGACAACGACCCAAAACACAGAAATAAATCAACAGAAGAAAATACGCCTTCTGGAGTGACCCAGTCATAGTCCTGACCTCAACCCGATTGAGATGCTGTGGCATGACCTCGAGTGGTTCACACCAGACATCCCAAGAATATTGCTGAACTGAAAAAGTTTTGTAAAGAGGAATGGTCCAAAATTCCTCCTGACCATTGTGCAGGTCTGATTGGTTGAGGTTATTGCTGCCACAGGATGGTCAACCAGTTATTAAATCCAAGGGTTCACATACTTTTCCCACCATGCACTGTGAATGTTTACACGGTGTGTTCAAGAAAGACATGAAAACATACAATCGCTTATTAGTTCAGCGGAAATGTGTTTGTCTATTTTTGTGACTTAGATGAAGAGCAGATCAAATGTTATGACCAATTTATGCAGAAATTCAGGTAATTCCAAAGGGTTCACATACTTTTTCTTGCCACCGTATATAGGTGTCATTTGGGATGCACACTTTGGTTTGGAATTGCTCCTTCGTCTAGCACTAACCAGTGCTACATTGGTGTTTAGTTGCTATTCCTTTTGACCAATGTGTTCTTTGAATTACTACCCGTGTTTCAGCTAGTGTTGTGCGGAGATGGAGGCACAGGAAAAACCACCTTCGTGAAGAGGCATTTAACGGGAGAGTTTGAAAAGAAATACGTTGGTGAGTTTCTCCGAGTCCAGACGGTCCTCTGTCCCCCCTTCTCTCTCTCAGCTTTTACGTACCTCTTCATTTTCGTCTTCTACTTATTCTCCTTCATAACACCACCATACCTTCAATCAATAATCAGACTTAATTCTCTTCTGAGGGAAATTTAGTTTGCAGGCAAACTTTATAATTGTAGACTTAAAAAGACGCAATGATGCGCAGAAACACATGAATTTAGCTAGCCAACGTGGAAAAGCCGTTTCTGACTGTCTTGGATACTAGGCTTCATTGTTTTTCAACCTGGACTCTGGGGTAGACGTAACATAGTAAATGCACATTTGTCTCCTTCCCTTTGGTAGGCTATGTTAAGGGAAGGAAATGTATTTGTGGATGTCCCTCATCCATTTTGCATGATATGTCACGAATTACAATTCATATATGTAATTACTTCTATGTTACGAATGACAATTTATTGTGGCTAACTTTAGCTAGGTGGGTAGCGTGATAAATAAAAAAAATGCAATCCATAAAAGAGTATAAACCATTCTAGATCCCTGAACCATGGCTGACCTGCCCCTCGCTCACCCTTCTCTTCCCCCTGTAGCGACTCTGGGAGTAGAGGTGCACCCCTTGGTCTTCCACACCACTCGAGGGACCATCAAGTACAATGTCTGGGACACAGCCGGCCAGGAGAAGTTTGGGGGGCTCAGAGATGGCTACTACATACAGGGTACGTCACATTTGTGTGGGTCACATGTCCGTGTGTTGTATTGTAGTAGAAACAGAGTAGGTCACATCCTGTCCTCAGATCTCTACACAATCTTACCCTCTGGTGCAAAATGACTTGGATGGGTACGGACTCCACATATTTAACGATTATCTGATACACTCGATTACTCTCCCCCTTCCACTCTTCTCTCCCCTATCTCTCTCCAGCCCAGTGTGCGATCATCATGTTCGACGTCACATCTCGCGTCACCTACAAGAACGTGCCCAACTGGCACCGCGACCTGGTGCGCGTCTGCGAGAACATACCCATAGTGCTGTGCGGAAACAAGGTGGACATCAAGGACAGGAAGGTCAAAGCCAAGAGCATCGTGTTCCACCGCAAGAAGAACCTTCAGGTAACTGTGGCAACGCCAGCCCGACGCACATGTTAGATAGGTGTGTCACTGTCTCTACAAGTATATACAGTTGAAGTCGGAAGTTTACATACACTTAGGTTGGAGTCATTAAAACTCGCTTTTTAGCCACTCCACACATTTTTTATAGTTTTGGCAAGTCGGTTAAGACGTCAACTTTGTGCATGACACAAGTAATTTTTCCAACAATTGTTTACAGACAGATTATTTCACTTAAGTCACTGTATCACAATTCCAGTGGGTCAGAAGTTGACATACACTAAGTTGACTGTGCCTTTAAACAGCTTGGAAAATTCCAGAAAAGTATGTTGAGGCTTTAGAAGCTTCTGATAGGGAAATGTACATTATTTGACTCAATTGGAGGTATACCTGTGGATGTATTTCAAGGCCTACCTTCAAACTCAGTGCCTCTTTGCATGACGTTATGGGAAAATCAAAAGAAATCAGTAAAGACCTCAGAAAAAAAATTGTAGACCTTCACAAATCTGGTTCATTCTTGGGAGCAATTTCTAAATGCCTGAAGATACCACGTTCATCTGTACAAACAATAGTACGCAAGTATAAACACCATGGGACCACGCAGCCAACATACCGCTCAGGAAGGAGATGCGTTCTGTCACCTAGAAATTAATGTACTTTGGTGTGAAAAGTGCAAATCAATCCCAGAACAACAGCAAAGGACCTTGTGAAGATGCTGGAGGAAACGGGTACAAAAGTATCTATATCCACAGTAAAACGAGCCCTATATCAACATAACCTGAAAGGGCCTCTCAGCAAGGAAGAAGCCACTGCTCCAAAACCGCCATTAAAAAAGCCAGACTACGGTATTCAACTGCACATGGGGACAAAGACTGTACTTTTTTGAGAAATGTCCTCTGGTCTGATGAAACACAAATAGAACTGTTTGCCAATAACGACCATCATTATGTTTGGAGGAAAAAGGAGGAGACTTGCAAGCCGAAGAACACCAACCCAACCGTGGAGTACGGGGGTGGCAGCATCATTTTGTGGGGGTGCTTTGCTGCAGGAGGGACTGGTGCACTTCACAAAATAGATGGCATCATAAGGAGGAAAATTATGTGGCTATATTGAAGCAACATCTCAAGACATCAGTCAGGAAGTTAAAGCTTGGTTGCAAATGGGTCTTCCTAATGTACAATGACCCCAAGCATACTTCCAAAGTTGTGGCAAAATGGCATAAGGACAACGCGGTCAAGGTATTGGAGTGGCCATCACAAAGTCCTGATCTCAATCCTATAGAACATTTGTGGACAGACCTGAAAAAGCGTGTTCGAGCAAGGAGGCCTACAAACCTGACTCAGTTACACCAGCTCTGTCAGGAGGAATGGGCCAAAATTCACCCAACTTATTGTGGGAAGCTTGTGGAAGGCTACCCAAAATGTTTGACCCAACTTAATCAATTTTAAAGACAATGCTACCAAATACTAATAGACTGTATGTAAACTTCTGACCCACTGGGAATGTGATGTCAGAATAATGATTTATTTCAGCTTATTTCTTACATTTCACATTCTTAAAATAAAGTGGTGGTCCTAACTGACCTAAGACAGGGCATTTTTACTAGGCTTAAATGTCAGGAATTGTGAAACTGAGTTTAAATGTATTTGGATAAGGTGTATGTAAACTTCCGACTTCAACTGTATGCCTCAGCTGGAGTGCGGTGTCTGCAGTGTTTCTCCCTTCCTTGGTTCCTTTTTTTTTGGTGGGAGAGCTAAAATAGCATTTAATTAGTCAAAATAGATTTGATTAGATAGTTTGGACACCCATCTCATTCAAGGGTTTTTCTTTATTTTTTACTATGTTCTACATTGTAGAATAATAGTGAAGAGATCACAACTATGAAATTACACACATGGAATCATGTAGTAACCAAAGATTCTTCAAAGTAGCCACTCTTTGCCTTGATGACAACTTTGCACACCAGCTTCATGAGGTTGCCACCTGGAATGCATTTCAATTAACAGGTGTGCCTTGTTAAGTTCATTTATGGAATTATTTTCCTTAATGCATTTGAGCCAATCAGTTGTGTTGTGACAAGCTAGGTGTGGTATGTGGAATACCAAGTCCATATTATGGCAAGAACAGCTCAAATAAGCAAAGCAGATCACAATCACCTGACCTCAACCCAATTGAGATGGTTTGGTATGAGTTGGACTGCAGAGTGAAGGAAAAGCAGCCAACGAGTGCTCAGAATATGTGGGAACTCCTTCAAGACTGTTGGAAAAGCCATCCAGGTGACTTCCTCATGAAGCTGGTTGAGAGAATGACAAGTGTGCCAAGCTGTCATCAAGGAAAAGGGTGGCTACGTTGAAGACTGTAAAATATATTTTTTGGGTTACTGCATGATTCCATATGTGTTATTTTATAGTGTTGATGTCTTCACTACTCTAAATTGTTGAAAAAAGTACAAATAAAGAAACCCTTGAATGAGTAGGTGTTTATAAACCTTTGACTTGTTGTGTGTGTGAATGAGAGGGCGAGAGAGAGCCTGGATAGAGAAGACCATACCTAATTGACTGACACACTCCACCTCCCCATCAGTACTATGACATCTCAGCCAAGAGTAACTACAACTTTGAGAAGCCCTTCCTGTGGCTGGCCAGGAAGCTGGTAGGAGACCCCAACCTAGAGTTTGTGGAGATGCCAGCCCTCGCCCCCCCAGAAGTCGTCATGGACGCCTCCCTGGCTGCGCAGTACGAGAACGACCTTAAAGTGCGTACACGCATGCAGAAATCGTACACACATGCAGAACACACACACATGCAGAAATCGCACACGCTATACACCGTACACACACAGGCTGGGTCAGTGTTCGAGGTGTTATTTATTTTAATTGTTTTTATTTACATCAGGAACTTGCAAACAACTATTTCATTTTACAGGTGATAAAAAATAATGAATACACAATTTTTCCTCACGCCTCCAGGTTGCCGCAGAAACTGCGCTTCCAGATGAAGACGACGACCTTTAACCTGTGACCTCGCTGGCCTCCAGTGTTCTGGGAGCGTACCCTATTGCTGACCTTTTAATTGTAAAAGCCTTCCCCCAATGTTTTTTTTTGTGTGTTTCAAACTGAGAATGTGTGTCTGGTTGCGTGAAGATTTCAGTAGAGACCAACAGGAGTAGAAGTTTAGACTGCTCAAAGTAGGCATTACTCACACGCATACAAATGAAAGACTTTGTACGCTCGCTGTACTATACTGACTAAGGGTGATATGAAATCACACTAAATAAAAAGTATTTGAATACAAACTAGCTGCTGTGTCAATTCATGTGAACAGAATCGGCGTGTGAATGGAATTCAGCAAAAATCACATTTCACTTCTGGGTCTACCTGGTTGATGTTTGACAGCCTTTTATTCTACAGAGGTGGCTCTGGTGTGGATGACAGGGATTGATAATTCATGTACAAGCTCCACAACATAAAGTTGAATAGTAAATACATGTGTACAATAATCCATTTGTACAGTGCCTTCAGAAGGTTTTGTACACCTTGACTTATTCCACATGTTGTGTTGCAGCCTGAATTGAAAATTGGTTAAATCAACAACAAAAACCCATCTACACGCATCCCTTTATCACAACCGACAATGGTTGGGAGTCCCATAGGGCGGCGCACAATTGGCCCAGCGTCAAGGGTTTGGCAGGTGTAGGCCATCATTGTAAATAAGACTTGCCTAGTTAAATAAAGGTTCAATAAATGTAAAAAAAAACCACAATACCCCGTAATTACAAAGTGACACAAATGTTTTATTTAAAAAATATATCTAATTTATTTTTTACACAAGTATTCACACCCCTGAGTCATGTTAGAATCACTTTTGGCAGTGATTACCCAGAAAGACTCATAAGTGTAAGTCTAAGAGCTTTGCACACCTGGATTGTACAATATTTGCACATTTGTTATTTAAATTCTTCAATATCTGTCAAGTTGGTTGTTGATCATTCCTAGACAGCTATTTTTAGGTCTTGACATAGATTTAAGTGGATTTAAGTCAACTGTAACTAGACCACTCAAGAACATTCAATGTCGTCTTGGTAAGCAACCAGTGTAAATTTGGCCTCTTTTTTTTTTTAGGTTATTGCCCTGCTGAAAGGTGGATTTGTCTCCCAGTGTCTGTTGGAAAGCAGACAACCAGGTTTTCCTCTAGGATTTTACCTGTGCTTAGGTCTATTCCATTTAGTTTTATCCTAAAAACAACTCTAGTCCTTGCCGATGACAATGCTTGAAAATATGAAGAGTGGTACTAAGTGATGTTGGATTTGCCTCACATAACGCTTTGTATTTAGGAAATAAAGTTAATTTCTTAGCCACATTTTTTTTTTTCAATTTTAATTTAGTGCATTGCAAAAGGATGCATGTTTTGGAATATTTTTTATTCTGTGCATTCTTCCTTTTCACTCTGTCATTTAGGTTAGTTTTGTGGAGTAACTACAATGTTAATCTATCGCAGACATTCAACTCTTAACTGTTTTGAAAAGTCCCCGTCGGCCTCATGGTGAAATCCCTGAGTGGTTTCCTTCCTCTCCGGGAACTGTTAGGAAGGACACCTGTATCTTTTTGTAGTGACTGAGTGTATTGACCCACCATTCAAAGTGGGGAGGACGGGCTTGTGATGATGGTTGGAGCGGAATCTGTGGAATGGTATCAAATGCATCAGGCACATGGTTTCCATGTGTTTGATACCATTCCATGTGGCTCCTTTCCAGACATTATTATGCGCCTTCCTCCCCTCAGCAGCCTCCAGTGAACTTCACCATGCTCAAAGGGATATATTCAATGTCTGCTTTCTTATTTTTTTATCGATCTACCAAAAGGTGCCCTTTTATGAGGCATTGGAAAACCTCAATGGTGTTTTTGGCTGAATCTGTGTTTGAAATTCATTGCTCTACTGAGGGACCTTGATTATCTGTATGTGTGGAGTACAGAGATGAGGTAGTCATTCAAAAATCATGTTAAACAGTATTATTGCACACAGAGTGACTCCACGGAATGTAACATGTTAAGCACATTTTTGCTCAACTTATTTAGGCTTGTCATAACAATGGCGTTGAAAACTTACTGACTCAAGACATTTCAGCTTTTTCTTTTTTCATTAATTTGTAAACATTTCTCAAATATAATTCCGAGTTGACATTATCGGGTGTTTGTGTGTAGGCCAGTGACACAATCTCAATTTAAATCCATTTTAAATTCAGGCTGTAACACAACAAAATGGGTAAAAAGTCAAGGGATGTGAATACTTTCTGAAGGCACTGTAGGTATTTTTCTCCACATGTGTTCTATAATGAAAAGTTGTCTTGACAAGTTGTTCTCTTCAGAAACAACCAGCAGACAGGATATTGGTACCCTTGCACCTTTCTTAAATAATTCATAATTCTGACAAAAAAAAATTGAAATTGAAAATAACTTGTTTGAATTTCCACATTGCAGAACCAAATACAATTTTAGAAAATATAACTATTGACAAAATGATTAGCACCCAGTACTAGTACTTGGTTGCACAGCATTTGGTCAGCCTAACTGCCGCTAATTGCAGCCCTCAATGAGCTTGCTGTACTTTTCTACTGGCAACTTTGCCCATTCTTCAGCTGTAAATTGCTCCCAATTCTTCAATGTTTGATGGCTGCCTTTGACCAACTGCTGTTTTCAGATCTCGCCTTAGGTTTTTGACGGGACTCAGATCTGGACTCTTTGCCAGTGTTTCTTCTTGAACCATTCCTGGGTGCTTCTTTATGTGTTCTTGAGGTTGTTGTCCTGCTGGATACCTTCGACAGAGACCTCGTTTTTGGAATCTGGGTTGAACACTGCACTCCAAAACTCCTTGATAATCTGCTGATTTCATGATGCCTTGCACATGTTCAAGGCCCCCAGTACCAGAGGCAGCAAAGCAGCCCCACAGTATTATCAAAAAACTCTTGCATGATTGGTTGTAGGGAGGGTGTTATTTTCTTTGAATGCCTAATTTGGTCATACATCACTGTAGGTCTACTTGGAATTTCGTTTTTTCAACTGGAGAAGTTATAAAAAAGACTGGAGTGAAGGGTGACATAGTGTCAAGACAAACCCGAGGGTTTGCAACCTTTTATGTGTAAGAGGTTGAGACATCCGAGAAGAGTTAATACATGGGAGATTAGGATGGAGGTATGGAATAGGTATACAAGGAGGCAGAGCTGAGTGAAAGAGAGCATCTGAGGCAAGGAGAAGAAGCAAGAATAGAGGAAAAAAGCGGTGACATTTACACACACCAGGGTAAAACCCAAAGGTTTGGTTTTGTAATGAGAAAATGCACCTCTTTTCCAACGTTATTCCACCTCTTTCTGTTTGCTTTCTCGTTTGTCTCTGCATTCTCTGTATTTTACATTGTGTGCCGGTCGCGTGACCCCACAGATTGTAACTCCCAGTCTCCTATTTTCCCAACAGCTGAAGAGAAGTGAAGATCCCATGATGCTACTTGGGCCGTCTGCTATGGTGCTCAATGGCCTAAACTCCACAGGTACAGTAGCCTGCCCTCATCTTAACACCACAGTGACTGATGTAGATTCTCTCAACTGAAGATATCTCTCTCTCTCTCTCTCTCTCTCTCTGTTGTTTTGATTTGACATTTTAGTCATTTAGCAGATGCTCTTATCCTGAGCGACTTACAGGAGTAATTAGGGCTAAGTCCCTTGTTCAAGGGCAGATTTGGGATTTGAACCTACGCTCTTAACAGCTAGGCTACCAGCTGCACCAAATCCAGTGGGCTGATGTATTCAGAATTGGGTTAACTATTGTGGAAAAGGGAATGGGAGGTTTTTGATTTAAAGTATGACAGATCTCACAAGTTTTGTATTATCCAGCTCAGTGGCCATGTGGTTAGAGTGACTGTCCTGAGCTTGATCCCAGGTCGAGTCATACCAAAAGGGGCCAGATTCCTCTCTGCTTGTCACTCGGCATTAAAGAAAATGATTGGGAGTAAGGCCCTGTGATAGACTAGTGTCCAGTGGGTGTACTTGTATTGAACTCTTCATCAAAAGCCTCACGCTACAGTAGATATGCTCATGCCGTTCTGGCTTGGACAAGGCTACTTATATGGCTCAATACTCTCTAAAAGGCATTAATAATGGATAAAACTCACTTTTTTCATTTTTATCTCTCAATGGAATGATAAGCAGTGCAACCAAACCAATGACTTTCTGTGTGCCTTCAAACCTGACGAAAGAGAGGAAATGAATGAAGGAGTAGAAGAAGAGGGGGTGGTGGAAAAGGGGAGTGAGAGGTTTATCATTTAGAGTAGATGACAGATGAGCAGTCAAGTGAGCCCAAAGTAAGATTTAACGAAGCAACTGATAGTGTTAGAAACTTCTAGACACATTGCATTTGAGAATACTATCTAGACCTATTGTCAGAAAACAGTGTGACCTAATGTATTTTCAGGAGGAATGGTGTCGATAAAAAATGCTGCTTAACGTGTTTGTACTATGAAACATTATGCATTTTTTTTTTATTAGCAAATAAAAAAAGGAATACAAAAAATATCTTCATAAATCAATAATCATTGCATCACTTTATTTTGCTGACCTGGCCTTATTTAGCTATATTTAGAAAGCAGATGGGGGTCAAGAAATAACAATTCAAATACAGCCTCTTCTTATTTATAGATGGACAACCCACTGGGTTGACTTTACAGATTTAGAATTGAACCTATTACCTTTCCATTCGGTGCCCTGTTTGGGTAGTGTGCCCAAAACAGAGATCGTGCGTGATATTTACTTTGCATGCGTTTTTACGCATGCCATTGATCAGAGAGAGAGAGAGAGAGAGAGATTAATCGCCCTCTGCACAACTGTTGCTCTAATCCTCCTTGAGAGGATAGGCTTAGTAAAACTACAGGTTGGAGACGCTGCTGCAGCCATATTGAACTGACATTTTGTAAAAAAAGATAGTTCTTTTTTAATTTGATGACCATATTCTAATGAGCATTTACCCTACTAAATATTTTTACAATTAACTTTGAAACTTATTTTCGGGCAGGTCACTGGATGAATCAGTAGGCTAATAAATTGTAATTTTCTAATTTGGTAACCTTTTAATTAGTGGTTGTAGATTAGAATAACGCTTTTTGATAGTTTAGAGATTGTGACAGTGACAACACAGTTTTGAAGATGAAAGACCGATTGGAACAGTTGAAGGCGGTAAGCTACGTCTTTTTATACACTTGTTCATGTTTTCATAGACTTGCTTGCTATTAGCTTAACATATAACCGTTGCCAATCATATATAATTATATAATAGGGATGGGGGGGACGTATCATATTTACTCGTTTGTTTTTGCGCACTAGATGCGGTTGGTCCGGATGAGCGGTTTGGCTATAACGTTAGACCAACTGTTTGATCCCATTTTCAGGCCTAGAAAAGCGGAAATAGCCTAGTTGAACATTGGGCTAATTAACATTGGAGCATTAATTTAATCTAGGAAGTAGGTAGGCCTAATTGGGGTGTGATGATATTCAGGCTGTACACTTGTTTATTGGTGGTGCGTTACAAATGGAGTGGGGTGGATACAGAAAGGGGATCAGAAGGGTTGATTAAGGAAGGATTGTTTTCTAATTTCCTGCACTTCTTCCAATGTCTCAATGTCATCGATGTAGGCTATTCATTGTAGCTTGTATGCGCTGCAATCCTTATTGTGTCTGGTTAAAAAAAATACTTTATAGTGGCGTCAAAACACTGATGTAAGAACCGCTAAAAAGCCTGTGAGTGTGATTTATCTCACCACAAACACACTACCACAGCAACTCTGTCTGTCTGTGTGTCGGAACAGAAAAGTGATGTGGCTGCGGATGATGTGGAGATTCCAGTGGAGAACCAAGCCTTTATGGATGACTTCTTCGCCCAGGTATTTCTGACCATACTCCTGATGTTTGTGTGCACGTGTGTGTGTTCACCAGTGTGTCATCATTGCCTGTCTCGGTCTCAGATTGAGGAGATTCGCAGCAGCATCGACAAGATAGATGAGAGTGTGGCGCAAGCAAAGAAGCTGTACTCGACCATCCTCTCCGCCCCTACGCCAGAGCAGAGTAAACATCATCATTCAATCCCACTCTCTCTCTGCCCCCTCTCTCTCTCTCTCTCTCTCTCTCTCACTCTTTGTTATCTCGCCCACTTTCTTTCCATTCCATATTGTTCATCTTTGTGGCTTGTTGATACTTCTATGTTACAATCGCTCTTTTTTTCTCTCTCTCTTTCTCTGTGCTCACCAGAGACGCAGGATGATTTGGAGGCAGTCACCAACGACATCAAGAAAGCAGCCGGCACCGCTCGCAACAAACTAAAGAGTCAGTCCTTCTTGACCCTTTAAATAGTAGACGCACCATATATTACCCCACCGTCTTTCTGACGACCAACCGTTTTCTGACGACCAGCACGACAGTCATCAAATTGTATAAACGTAGTTTTCCTGTCAAGATAAAGTGTTTTTGAACGCCGTGGACTCCGATGCCATAGTCATTTTGTGTTGTTGTCGGTGGCCGTAGTCACGGTAACGGTTGCATGTTCCTGTCCCTGGCAGGTATTGAGAAGCAACTTGAGACAAACACAGAGGAACGGTCGTCAGCAGACACGAGGATCCGGAAGTCCCAGGTAACCCTTAAAAAACAAACTAACCTCAACCGTACCCTTAACTCTATCGGTTTGCGTGTCAATCATGTCCCTGTCATTTTTCTTGTTGGAGACTGGGGTTGGAGACTCGGGTTCCATCCCCACTAGTTACCATAACAACCTCTGTACCCACCTCCACCTTTTCCCAGCATGCCATCCTGGCCAAGAAGTTTGTGGAGGTGATGACCAAGTACAACGAGGCTCAGACAGATTTTAGAGACAAGAGCAAAGGCCGCATTGCCCGGCAGCTGGAGATCAGTGAGTCTGACGTCTAGGAACCTTCATAACCATGTGATAACCAAGTCATAACCAGTAGTAGAGACACGATACCTGGTATATCTAGGGCCAGGGTTTTTTGTTCCTGGACAAGTCAATTGTCAGGATAAAAATCCAGGCCCAAAGTTACATTAAATTGTAAACGGGAGTGCATGTTTCAGCCTACCACAGACAGACTCAAACCAATACAATGCTCTTTACCAGTTCAAATACTTGGAAAATCCTTTCCCAATATTTTGAGTGTTTGCTTGAATCTGCCTGGAGTTGGGCAGGGTTGCAGTTTTGTCACTTTTGTTTTCTGGTTTATTAAGCCAGGCAAGCTCAGACAGACACAGATAAAGTATTTGAAACCCAGATCTGCTGTTAATGGCGTGTATTAGTATATTCTATGCCAGGATTGTTATAGGTTATTAACTTGTTATTAAGCCTTTCATACATGTTATTAACCCCTTTCTGTGAACTCTCCACTCCACAGCGGGAAAAACAACAACCGACGAGGAGCTGGAGGAGATGTTGGAAGGAGGGAACGCAGCCGTCTTCACCGCAGGGGTAATTCTGTGTGTGTTTGTGCGTTTGTGTTCATGTGTACAAGTGAGAATGTGTGTGTGTGTGTGTTCAAGCGAAAATGCTTGTGAGTGTGTATGTTAAACCATTGTGTATATCCTCTCCTAGTGTGGGTGTTAAACCGTTGTGTATATCCTCTCCTAGTGTGGGTGTTAAACCGTTGTGTATATCCTCTCCAGGTGTGGGTGTTAAACCGTTGTGTATATCCTCTCCAGGTGTGGGTGTTAAACCGTTGTGTATATCCTCTCCTAGTGTGGGTGTTAAACCGTTGTGTATATCCTCTCCTAGTGTGGGTGTTAAACCGTTGTGTATATCCTCTCCTAGTGTGGGTGTTAAACCTTTGTGTATATCCTCTCCTAGTGTGGGTGTTAAACGTTGTGTATATCCTCTCCTAGTGTGGGTGTTAAACCTTTGTGAATATCCTCTCCTAGTGTGGGTGTGAAACCTTTGTGTATATCCTCTCCTAGTGTGGGTGTTAAACCTTTGTGAATATCCTCTCCTAGTGTGGGTGTGAAACCTTTGTGTATATCCTCTCCTATGTGTGGGTGTTAAACCGTTGTGTATATCTTCTCGTATGTGTTTTGTAGATCATGGAGTCGGGTATATCGAAGCAGGCGTTGAATGAGATCGAAGCGCGGCATAAAGATATTGTGAGGCTGGAGAGCAGCATCAAAGAGCTTCATGACATGTTTGTGGACATTGCTATGCTGGTGGAGAACCAGGTAACCCTTCACTCCTTTGAGTGTGCATCCCAAATGGCACCCTATTCCCTACGTAGTGCACTGCTTTTGACCGCTGTTTGTGTGTGCCTCTCCCAACACTCCGCCCACTCCCTTCAAAGGGCGGTATGATTGACAAGATTGAGAGCAACATGGACCAATCGGTGGGCTTCGTAGAGCGGGCTGTTGCCGACACCAAGAAAGCAGCCAAATTTCAGCAGGAGGCCCGTAGGGTGAGTGGGGCTGAAACCATAGAATTAGAATGAGTAGAATGGCCATCCACATTCAGGTCAATGATGCCATAATAGGTCATTCTATTTATATGGCTGCAATGTTTATAGGTCCACTTCAGTCCGGACCCTAGACCTATTATCTATCACCTTGGTCCATACAGGAGAAGGGATACATTGGCTTCGTCACAAATGGCACCCTGTTACCCTGAAAGTACTGAACTGTACAGGGAAAAGGGTGCCATTTGGGACATACCCTAAATATACTGTCTTGCTACAGGGGGTTCAGCATTCTCACTGATGCAAAGAGTCTCTTAAAAGCTTCAGAACTTGCAATGGCACATTGAGTCTCTAAATATTTATTGTGGGTTATGATTTCTCTCTGTGGTCAGGTCAATCTTCCCTTTTGCTTTTCTGAGTTTTTTCTTGTTCTCTTTCTTCTCTCCCTTCCCTTCATTGTTTCTTTATATTTATTCCTCCTCTTCCTCCTCCGTGTTCTCTTGCTCTCTCGCATCCTCTGTCTTTCTTTGCCTCTTTCTTTCCTTCTTCTGCCCTTTAGAAGCAGATGATGATCATGTGCTGCTGTGTCATTCTCTGTGTCATCGGAGGGTCCTTCCTCTACAGCTTTATCAAATAGGAAATATCGTCTGGGGGAAAACTTGTTGTGAAACTGAGAGGTGTTCAAAACTCCAAACTTTTTAAATCATGTATTGATCCAGAAGGATGTTACCCTGGTCACAGACCTCTTTGTACTCTTGCAAACGCCATTCCTGTCCCTGTCAAGTTTGATCAGGGCCTGGATTTATAAAGCCTTTCAGAGTATGAGTACAGATCTGGGATCAGTTGAACCTTTTAGATCACAATGAATAAGATTACATGGACAGGCGGGGCAGGATCCTAGATGAGCACTCCTACTCTGAGATGCTTTATGAATACGGAACCAGATTAGATAACGTTAGATCCAGGTTATTCTTAGGCTGTGTCCCACATGGCACCCTATTCCCCTTGTAGTATATAGGAAATAGGGTGCCATTTGGGATGTAGACTTAGGCTGTATTATTGTCCTCTTAACGTGATAATCACTTATGACTCTGGCCTCAGGGGACGTTGAAGAGGAGTGTCCCAGATTACCCCCAGTTTAACCTGGGTGGATGGATCAACAGTGGTCACTCTGTCAAGAGATGCATACAGTGCTACTCAGAGGAGACACACTTCAGTCTTGCTTAAGGCCTTCCACCCTTTCGTCTTCTCTCTCTCTCTTTCCTTTCGTCTCTTTCTCTGTCTTTCTCTCTCTCTCACACACACACACACTCTCTCTCTCCCTCTTTTCCCCTCTCTCTCTCTCGTTCCTCTTTTCAGGCATGCTTCTACCCACAGCTGCTTTTCCCACTTCAAGGATTTGTGTCAATTAGCTTTGGTAGTGTGGCTCCTTAATAATCTAAGCCAAGACAGGTCAACGATAACACTGTGTAATCATGTCAAGTAACCTAAAGATATTGGTAAATAAATGTATATGATAAAACGATGATTCACTGCCCTATTGTCAGCTAGTAATCAAAATGACCCCAAAATGGCACGTTTTTATGTTATTATTGTGTGTTGAAGTTACTGCTTAATATTGCACTCATGTCATTTTTATCCTACATGTGTGTCAATGCATGTACCACCAGGGATCATGCCTGTGTCATAAAACTGTCACCTGCACTCTCTCTACAAATGATGTGTATAAACCCTGTATTGAAGCCAACGTGCAGCCATCTTGGTAATCCTCCTCAATGGTTAAAAGATTTTGGAAGCTATAGAAATGCATTTGTTAATGTCTACATTCGTTTTGACACGTTTATTCTATTAGACGCTTTAATGCATACTTTTAAATTCTATTATGTGGCCTAAACACTTTTTTTTTAAATGGGGAGAGTACTAACGTTACTGTCCCCACTACAAAAAAAATACTTAAATAATATGTAATTTTGTCTTTGAAATACTATGGAGGACTACTCCTTCTAGGGAGTGCCAATATGGCCACGGTGGCCAATACATAGCATCAGCAGTCCAGGGTTTACTTATATAAGCCATTGCTCTCTACCCCCTCTAATAATAGATAGGATAGTATTTTTGTTGTGATGCAAGCAAGCAGTATCAAGTGAATAGCCAATATGTCTGTGTCTGTTTGTGTCTTCAGTCACATACATTTGTAGTGATTTTGTAGGCATTTATATGGAAAATGTTATCTGAACAAAATGTAAGGTCAGGTTTCAGTTTTTTGTAGCTTTTCCCGTCTGTTGACAAATAATACAAATAAAAAAGAATCGCCATTTGCCAAGTGTTTTTATTTGTAAGTTTTCATTATTCAACTACTTTAAACTGTTTTGAAAAATAGGAATACAACAAAACGAATTGCCTTTGACATCTCTCGCCGTCTGTATATTGTTTAATTGGCAGGATAAATCCTCCAATTGTTGCCATCCACCAAACTGTGGGACCAATAGACAGCCGCTTCCGGATTACAACTGCCATGAATGGGCGGCTTTACTGTAGCAAACCAAGACCAAAGTAGCTACCCAGAAAACGTGTCTCAGCAATGCAAAGCTCAGGGAGTCAAGACACAGCAGAAGCCAGGAGGCAGACTGGCCCCGTCGACCGTCCTTGAACAGGCCTACTCAATCATGGTGGTGTGTAACGGAAATACATTTTAATTTTATGGGTTCATAAGTTATATGGTAGGTCTGACAATTATTGTAAGGAGGTTGAGTTGGGAAACACGATGTCTGAATTGCGTGGTAGTTCATTGGCTGCTTTATTGTCCCTTTTTGTATGTTGACCAATTATTATTCTCCTTTGAAGATAGTAGCAAAATGGTTGCCAATTGGAGTTCGATTCGTCAAATAACCCGCAATTTAATTGGTCATTCACGTGTCGGTATCACTTTGTTTTATGTGTGTTCAATCGTTATCGACAAAATGTATTTCTGAGTGACATAATTACCGACCATTTAGCGCCTCGCCGGCTTTGCTCTCGTTGGACGATGTTATTGTTGTAGGCGGGTCTTGAGAAACTAGTGTTGTTTTGTGAGGAGATGAAAATGGCGGCGGATGGCTGACCGCCGTCTTTATCGGATATTATACATAAAACTGCGATTTAATAAACCAGCGTTCTCTGTCGATTTTAACAGAACGTCATGTCATTTAATATGACCAGGTTTTAAGTATTTTCTAAACTCTTTGGTTGATTGGAGTTTTCCAAAAGACAAAGCGGAAAGTTCCTTTGGAAATAGATTGCTCGCTGTCTGTTGTTGCATTTTAAACTTAACGTTCGTTTTAGTTCAGCGAACAGTTTGTTCAGCATAATAAGAAAATGTGTTTAAAATACATGCCGCAAATAACCCAGGACTGGTAACCCCCCTCACCCCCTAAAACTAGCCAGACAAGTGTCTAAATTGTATCATTAGTAAGCTACTCTATAGCTAACGTTAGCTATAACACGCTAACTCTTACATAATGAACCACACTACAATCCCAGATGCAATATTGGCGCTATCAACAAACTAAAGCTTGCTAGCTAATCCCATTCTCTCGGTAGGGTTTTGTTTTGGTGATCGACAACAATACTTCCCTTTGGTGGGGGATAGCTAGCCAAAGATGCTAGCCTCTACTTTACTATTTCACTAGCTATGTCCTAGTGGTAATTATCTGCCGTTAGCTGTAAATAACATAACGTTGCAATGTGTAAACGCTCGTACTTTATTTTATACGGTGGTTTTAGTCAAATCAAAATGTATTAACTTGGCTACGTTGCTGACTGTATTTTAGATTTAGTTTGTCAGATTTGAAAGGCTTTTTTAATTATTATTATTTTTTACCCGCAAGTGACAGTGGACACATTACACTACTAGAACTAAATACATAAATTAAGCTACATTTCCAATCACGAGCTAGTTGTAGTGTTCAGCTGCTTGACAGCGCAGTCAGGTACCCACGTGTATCGGCGAACCGCCTACCAAAGCAGTCCACTGTCTCAAGTGACAGTCATAAAACATGGAAGATAAGCGTCGACCAAGATTCAGCAAGCGGTTGGTAAGTAACTAGTTGGCCCAGCGTTATTTCAACGTCTGTAGTAAAAATCCATCGCTAAACGTTACTTTAGACGTTTATGGTGATGAACTATCTGAAATGGCATGGACTACCGCTAGTTACTAACTATAATGAAATTGGCGTAGTATGGATATTTTAGTGTGTTCTAAAACTGTCCATATGGATTGAGATGTTGGAATTATAAAGACAGAGGAGGTGAGTTATGTTACTAGTCTGCGGTTCAATTCCATGACTTGCACCAAGACTTGTACCTCATAGTTTAGGTTATGGGAATAACTCGTGTTTTTCCCCCTAAGTAACTATTTATTTCCGATACCAAATAGCTGAGAAGCTTATGTCTCCGATTTGTCTTGCTTGATGGCATCATGTAGTCTAGATTGTCCACTGTAACTTGAGAAAGTATGATAAACAAGGCTCTTTGGTCAAAAGTAGTGCCTTATAAATGGAATATGGTGCATTTTTCTAAGACGAGCCAGGTTCATGAGTTCATCGCTTGGGGGTTAAACAGTGCCAGGAGTGTGCATCATGTCACAGTCGCTCCAAAACATTGTAAAAGCAAACAGAGCGGAAGAGTAGTTAAAGAGGACCGGATCAACCATGCCTGGAGGAGTGAACACAGGGTTAGGTTGGGCTGTGGCTGGGATTAGTGTGAGAGCTAGCTAAATCCTTGGAAAGGAATATTGTGTACAATATTTTGTTACATGGTACTTCCCCAATTTCATGGTGTCCAATTGGTAGTAGTTAGTCTTGTCTCATCTCTGCAACTCCCGTACGGACTCGGGAGAGGTGAAGGTCGAGAGCCATGCGTCCTCAGAAACACAACCCAACCACACTGCTTCTTGACACAATGCCCATCCAACTCGGAAGCCAGCCGCACCAGCGTGCACTGCGCCCGGCCTGCCACAGGAGTCGCTAGTGCACGATGGGACAAACCTGGAAGACTCTGGGCCAATTGTGCGCCACCCCATGGGCCTCCCGGTCGCGGCCGGCTGCGACAGAGCCTGGACTCGAACCCAGTATCTCTGGTGGCACAGCTAATACTGCAGTGCAGTGCCTTAGACCACAGCACCACCCAGGAGGCTACATGGTACATCTTTTAATTGAGGGTCAGATAAGATTATTGATTGATGTGTTTGAGGTGAGTTCTTCATTTTTCTGCACGTTGAGAGAATTTGAACCTGTTTAGTATGGTGACTAGGGTCTGCAGTCTACCTGACTGTAGAATCTGGATGTTTACAGGTGAGGTGAAACAAAAAAAGGCTGTTACTAGGCAATGGACCATAGACCTGATGTTTATACTGTACAATGGAGGTATGTGTGTGTGTTGTGATTTGTTAAAGTTGAGTTTTAAATGATAGTCACGTTTGTGTCTCTCAGAGTAGTAGCCAGGCAGCATCATGCAGAGATAACGTTTTATCAATTATGAATAGGCTGAGATTTAGGCAGTGGTGGTCAGGTCTATGTCTCTTAGTCTCTGGTCTGTGAGGGAGTTATTTTTCTTTGCCTGTTCTTTGAGCCATGCATCTCCAGAAGGCATATTGCAATACAACAGTGCCAGTGATGAAACGGGAGAAGAGCGAGAGAAGAGAATTGGAAGGAGGGATGTGTGTGAGTGGAGAGGACACTGTGGCGAAAGCACGCTGTCTGCTCTGTGTGAAGCAAGAGGAGAAGTTACTGGAGAGGCTGGCTGTCTGACTGGCCATGTGAGCAGAAATGCGGAAAACACGGAGATGGGGGGGGGCACTGCAGAGGCGGAAGAATGACAGAGCTGGATAGACCGCAGGCCTCTTTTTCTCTCTGAAAAGGAGTGGGGGTGTGGAGGATGGTGAACGAAGGAGAGATGCTGCTGCACTACGCCAGGGATGTGAGAAGAAAGGAGGAGGAAGAAAGATAAAGAGAGGAGGAGGGATGGAGTGGTGACACTGAAGGTGCGAGGTGTGTAGAGTCTCCATCCCACAGGATTCCCCAAGGTGCACTGCAGGAGAGGGAAAGGGCAAGATAAATATGATGGAGAGGATACTGGATTGCTACAGTGAGGGAGGGAGAGAGAACATCTGTAACCCTGCTGGTACTGGCTCCGAGACCCACCGTCTCTTGGCGACGATCTTTGATAATAAACATGGACTTTTTAAACTTAACGTCTGTCGTGTGCCCTTACCCACTCTAGTTGCTCAGGCGTCGTGGCGCAATTGTGCTGCTCCGGGTCGTCTATTGTTTCTTGAGTAGCTGAGTGAGTGAGCGGCCGGGAGACCCAGGATGTGATCTAGACCGGAGGAGCTGGCTGTCTGTCGTTCCCCAGCCAAGACGTCTCCCAGATGGATCCACTCCCTCCCGCTCCCATGTCCCTGGCATGGTGCTCCAATCCAGACTGTTTCTCTCTCTAGAGTCTTGTCACACAAGCAGAATTCCAGCCTTGGGAATACTAGGTGGAGCTGGTAACTGCGGTGTGCGTGACCAGCAGCTGGTCTGTGTGATGTCTCAGTTAAAGGTTGTTGGTTCCGCCGGGTGCTGTAGCAACGTAGTGCGTCACTGAGAGACGGTATGCTTGTGTCTCAAATGGCACCCTACACAGTGCACTATCTAGAGAGCCATTTGGTACGCGCAGCCACTCCACTGTACTGGGCAGCGGCCCAGGGGAGCACAGACCCGACTGGCGCACTGCGTTACACCACTCGCTGCAATGCCGTTGTGTCCTTCTCCTATACCAAACCACCTGAATGGAACAAAGATCTCTCGTCAACCCTGGCTTACAGATGGATAATGGATTTTGAATTTACTGGGACAGGGTTGTCTTCTTGAAGGGCTGGGCCACTCGGAGCCAAGGAGGATTGCAGTGAGATGTTGGAGGTAGGGCTGGTACTGGTGCCTCATTCTGCATCTCATGGCACTGATTTGGCTGCTACAGCGTTGGATACTAGTGCTGTTTAATGTCTCGCTGTATAGTGTCATTGGCTTGTGGCTGACTGGTGGACAGTACAGTGAGGTTGTTTCACATTGTGTGGTGTTTGCAAGGAGGCGTGTGTGTGTGTTCAGGGCTGGCTGAGGATATTTTAGAGGTGTGTGAGACGGGCGGAGAGAGTGCATTCTCAGACACCTCTTATTGTTGTCCCTGAGCTCTGGGCTGCTGGACCCCCTCCCTGGGTCAGCTGGTGCATTGCTATGGCAACCCTGGTCCACTCCCTGGTCCACTTTGTGTAGCTGTTAGCGATCGTGCTAATGATAACCGTCAGCTGGTAGACGGAAAGGCTTTCCCAAAAAACCTTCTCAGTTAAATGTTGTCTAAAAAGTAGCCTCTGCCTTTCTGGCGGAATGATATCATGATTATTTGCATCAATCCAATGGCCATTTGTTTTGCAAACTCTGAAATCACATGAGCGCTACACCACCATCAATGAAGCATCAAGCCTCCAGTTGACAGATAGAGCTGGTGAATAAGTAGTGGGGATGGGGGACAATATTGAGCAGGGGGAATGGAAGCACTGGGTAAAAAGGTCTACAGGTACCCCCCCTCTTCCTCTTTATCCCCCCCATCCCTGAGAGTATGGAAAGTCAGTGTGAGGGAGATTAATGATAGGCTACATTAGAGAGAATTGATACTCTGGCCTGAACATTGATGTATTGTGTGTTCTGTGTTGATATGGGTTTGTGTGGGTATGTTCTTTCCTCCTTGCCCCAGTGTGTGTTGTAATACAGAGACTTTTTGTAGGAGGGAGGAGCAGGTAATGTACTGTGTGTGGGAGCGTTGTTTACACAGCCAAACTCTGCGGTCGTTTAGTAGCATTACATGTTACTGAAATACCTTAAAGAATCTGGGAGAAGTATTAAACCTAACTATTACAGAAATACTGTAAATACCCTAAAATAGTGCGATGGGATTTGAAGGGTATACAGCTGCTGAACACATTGAGGTAAATATGTTATTTAATCCTTTTCCTTCTTCCTCCTCACATTCCTCATCCCTATTCCCTCTTCCTCTTTCCCCCTCTCTCCAGCGGTCGGGCACGCGGCGGCGCTACCATGACGATGGTATCTCGGACGACGAGATCGAGGGGAAGAGGACCTTTGACCTGGAGGAGAAGCTGACGAGCGAGAGGTTCACCTCGGACAGGGTCAAACGCATGGAGGGGAAAGGTCAGCGTTGGGTGTCATTGCAGTAGAATGACGGAGGGTTTGAGACATTGTCTGTGTCTGAAATTGCACCCTATTCCCTATATGAAATGCACTTCTGACAGTAGTAGTGCACTATAGGGAAGGGAATAGGGTCTCATTTGGGTGTTGCTTAGCAACTTGAGTAGCTTTGAGGATTCCTGTTTAGTTTATGGCTTATTGTGGTTTGTTTTTCCAGACCTCACATTTGAGTACATCCAAAGAGGTGGGTTGAGGGACCCGATCATCTTTGAGAAGCCAGACGGACTGGGCATCAAGTACGTCCTGCTTTCCCCCCTCAACTCTGTTGGAAACACATTCACTGTATTCTCTCTGGGGCGATTAGAATAGCTGAACTTGCGTTGAGTTTATAAGTCTCTGAGTGACATGTAACCCTGGTTTGTCGTGCTTTCTAAAGGATGCCAGATCCAGACTTCAGTGTGAACGACGTCAAGATATTTGTCGGTAAGATTCCCTCCTCCTCCAGTGCTTCTATCCAAACACGCCTTTTCCAGTTCCTCTCCTTAACCCACTTCACTCTATTTCTCTTTCTCCATCATAACACTCCCTCATTTACATCTCCTTTACTTCTCTCCTTTCCTCGCTCGCATTGTTAACACCACAGTCGACCAAACAAGCCCTGCAGGCTCCAGTTTGATCTGATCTTGACCGTATTGCCCGGTGATATGAAGTGCTGCAAAGAAGGACCTAGAAAAGCTGCAGCTGGCCCAGAACAGAGCTGCAAGTGTTGCCCTTCAATGCACACAAGAGGGCTAATGTCAACAGTATGCATGTCAGTCTCTCTTGGCTCAAAGTACAGGAGAGGTTTGACTGCATCAATTCTTGTTTTTCTGAGAAATATTGTGTTAATTTCCAAATAGTCTGTATAAATAGCTCTGATAGGCATGCTTACCCACCAGACATGCCACCAGGGGGCTCTTCACAGTCCCCAAATCAAGAACGGATTCAAGGCAACACACAGTATTCTATAGAGCCGCTATCACATGGAACACCCTTCCATCTCAAATGACTCAAGCAAACCGCAAAAAATGAGCTTCAAAACAACACCTCACAGAACATTGCCTCTCCCCATCTGACCAAATTAACTGATAGCCATTATGTGCAGGGCATTCAAAGTATTCAGACCCCTTCACCTTTTCCACATTTTGTCATGTTACAGCCTTAATCTAAAATGGATTAAACTATTATGTTTTTTTCATCAATCTAAACACAATACCCCATATTTACAAAGCAAAAACAGGTTTTTGGACATTTTTGCAAAAAACAAACAAACAAAAAGATATGCATTCAGACCCTTTACTCAGTACTTTGTTGAAGCACCTTTGGCAGCGTTTACAGCCTCGAGTCTTCTTGGGTATGATGCTACAAGCTTGGCACACCTGTATTTGGGGAGTTTCTCCCATTCTTCTCTACAGATCCTCTCAAGCTCTGTCAGGTTGGATGGGGAGCGTCTCTGCACAGCTATTTTCAAGTCTCTCCAGAGATGTTCTGGGTCACTCAAGGACATTCTGAGACTTGTCCTGAAGCCACTCTTGCGTTGTCTTGGTTGTGTGTTTAGGGTCGTTGTCCTGTTGGAAGGTGAACCTTCGCCCCAGTCTGAGGACCTGAGCACTCTGTAGCAGGTTTTCATCAAGGATCTCTCTGGCCTCCCGGGTGGCGCAGTGGTTAAGGGCCACCAGAGACTCAGGGTTTGCGCCCAGGCTCTGTCGCAACTGGCTGCGACCGGGATGTCCGTGGGGTGACACACAATTGGCCTAGCGTTGTCCGGGTTAGGGAGGGTTTGGCCGGTAGGGATATCCTTGTCTCATTGCGCACCAGCGACTCCTGTGGCGAGCCGGGCGCAGTGCACACTAACCAAGGTCGCCAGGTGCACGGTGTTTCCTCCGACACATTGGTGCGGCTGGCTTACGGGTTGGATGCGCGCTGTGTTAAGAAGCAGTGTGGCTTGGTTGGGTTGTGTATCGGAGGACGCATGACTTTCGACCTTCGTCTCTCCCGAGCCCTTATGGGAGTTGTAGCGATGAGACAAGATAGTAGCTACTAACAATTGGATACCACGAAATTGGGGAGAAAAAGGGGGTAAATATTGGAAATATATATATTTTTAAAAGACCTCTCTGTACTTTGCTCATCTTTGCCTTGATCCTGACCAGTCTCCCAGTCCCTGCCTGCCGCTGAAAAACATCCCCACAGCATGATGCTGTCACCACCATGCTTCACTGTAGGGATGGTGCCAGGTTTCCTCCAGACGTGACACTTGGCATTCAGGCCAAAGAGTTCAATCTTGGTTTCATCAGACCAGAGAATCTTATTTCTCATGGTCTGAGAGTCCTTTAGGTGCCGTGCCCTTTGGCAAACTCCAAGCTGGCTTGTCATGTGCCTTTTACTGAGGAGTGGTTTCCATCTGGCCACTCTACCATAAAGGCCTGATTTGGTGGAGTGGTGCAGAGATGGTTGCCCTTCTGGAAGGTTCTCCCATCTCCACAGAGGAATTCTGGAGCTCTTTCAGAGTGACCATCAGGTTCTTGGTCACCTCCCTTGGTCAGTTGGCCGGGTGGCCAGCTCTAGGAAGAGTCTTGGTGGTTCTAAACTTCTTCCATTTAAGAATGATAGAGGCCAGTGTGTTCTTGAGGACCTGCAATGCTGCAGTAATGTTTTGGTACCCTTCCCCAGATCTGTGCCTTGACGCAATCCTGTCTCGGAGCTCTACGGACAATTCTTTCAACCTCTTGGCTTGATTTTTGCTCTGACATGCTGTGTCAATTGTGGGACCTTTCCAAATTAATGGAATTAATGTTGTTGTTGTAGAAACATCTCAAAGATGATCAATGGAAAATTTAAAAACAGTTTTTGCTTACCATTATGGAGTATTGTGTGTAGATTGAGATTTTTATTTATTTAATCAATTTTAGAATAAGGCTGTAATGTAACAAAATGTGGAAAAGGGCAGCGTGCCTGAATACTTTTCGAATGCACCGTACGTATGTGTGGGTAACTGTCAGTAGGACCTTTTTTTTGTTCCCATTTTAATTGGTGTAGTTCAGTCCTTGAGCTGTTCTTGTCTTGATGTTCTTATGTCATGTTTCATGTTCTGGAAGAGTAGCTTCTGCTTCAGCAACAGTTAATGGGGATCCCAATAGAACACCAAATACTCTCTTACCTTCCCTTTTCCTCCTCTCACCTTTTCTGTCTCTCTCCTTTGTTCCTCCCTCACTGTATCACCTCTCTGTCTGTACCCCTCTCCCCTTCCTTGTCTCCCCCAGGCAGCAGGCGTATGATGGATGTGATGGATGTCAGTACTCAGAAGGGTATAGAGATGTCTATGGCCCAGTGGAGACGTTACTACGAGACGCCCCCCTCCCAGAGGGACAAACTCTACAACGTCATCAGCCTGGAGTTTAGCCACACCAAGCTGGAGAACCTGGTCCAGAGGCCTGCATCGGTCAGTCTGAGATACATACATACATACATACATACATACACGCTCACACACCAAACTGACCGACCTGGTCCGGAGGCCCATGTTGGTCAGTCTGAGACGTGCGCGGACACACCTATCGGCACACACACCCTCCTGTCTGTTCTTACCGCCTCCTTTGTATCCTATCAGGTGGACATCATAGACTGGGTGGACAACATGTGGCCTCGGCACCTGAAGGAGAGACAGATAGACTCCACCAACTCCATCACAGACATGCAATACCCCAAAGTGCAGAAGTAAGGCTCATCTGTGTCCCAAATTGCACCCTATATAGTGCACAACCTGACCATGGCCCGTAGGCCCCGTCAACTCCATCACAGATATGCAGTACCCCGAAGTGCGACCCTCTCCCTCAACTGCATTCTCCTTCCCTCTTTCTCTCCTCCTCTGTTCCAGGTACTGTCTAATGAGTGTGCAGGGCTGCTACACAGACTTCCACATAGACTTCGGCGGTTCCTCGGTCTGGTACCACATACTGCGGGGAGGCAAGGTAACAACAGACTACTTGATCTTACAATGTTCAACTCGGACACGAGTCTCGACCCGTTTTATTTGGGACTCGAATAAGAGTGACTCTGGTGTCCTCTCACTTCTTACCTCTTGAGCGCTTACTTCCTGTCAGGTGTTCTGGCTGATCCCGCCCACGCCTCAGAACCTGGAGCTGTATGAGGACTGGGTGTTGTCGGGGAAACAGGGAGACATCTTCCTGGGAGACAAGGCCCAGGACTGTCAGAGGATCGAGCTGAAGCAGGGCTATACCTTCATGATCCCCTCAGGTACCCACTTAATATGTTGTGAAATTTGGTGTGAATGGATTGTAGAACTGCCTTAATTTCGCTGGACTCCAGGAAGAGTAGCTAATGGGGATCCATAATAAACACACACACACACACACACACACACACAGATATTTAACCGTTTAAACTTAGTGTTCCTGTTTCTAATGTTTACCTTTGTTTGTGTCCTGTCAGGTTGGATCCACGCGGTCTACACTCCAGTGGACACCCTGGTGTTTGGGGGAAACTTCCTACATAGCTTCAACATCCCCATGCAACTCAACATCTACAGCATCGAGGACAGGACACGGGTGGGAGACATACACACACACACACTCTCTCTTTCATCTCTTTCTCCTAAATGTACTGAATCTTTTTTTTGTTCCTGAGCACTCGTAGAAGAGACGTTCCAATGTATGTAGTGGAAGTTACTAATAAATTGAAAGTTGAACTTGGTGTCTCTGCAGGTACCAGCTAAGTTCCGTTACCCGTTCTATTATGAGATGTGTTGGTACGTGCTGGAGAGATACCTCTTCAGTCTGACCAACACCTCCTACCTCACGCCTGACTTCCAGAAACACTCCCTGGGCATCGGTCAGTGCCAACAACACTACCCTCTATCACTACCCCCTCTTTGTCTCTGTCTCTCTGTTCTCTCACCCCACCCCTCTGTTTCTCTGTTCTCTCTCTCTGTTCTACCCCCTCTGCTCTCTCTCCCTCTCTCTCTATACTCCACCTCTATTATTTCAGCAGGCAGTTCAGCACTTCTCTAACCAGCATTACTCTATATTAGGTGGTTACGTTTGAATGACAGCACGAGATCTATAACTTGAGACGTGCATTCTCTGTATTTCGTTAGATTACAAACCCTGCATTTTCTTTTCTCTTTCCAACTCCCCCTCTTAATCTCTCCGCCCCTCCCTCCCACCAGGTCTTACCAGAGACCCCTCCACCTGTGAGTCAGTCAACGGGCACACCCAGGAGGAGGATGAAGAGGAGGCTCCCCCGACCCGGGGCTCTAAGCCCGGGGTGAAGGTTCACCTCACGCCCTTTGAGCTGGAGGGGCTGTGGAACCTGCTGGGGAAGCTGGAGTCGTTGCCCTCACAGAAGAACTGTGTCCCGGCAGGCATACACAATGCTCCCGCTCTGCTGCATGACATCAGGGTGAGGGAGGGATGGATGTGTGTGTCTGACAGAATGAAATATCCTCATATCAAAGTGGATACGCATGACTGACTAAGCCACTGTGGATAAAACCGTCTGCTAAATGGGGTATATTATAACGGTTTTGTGTGTGTGTTTTCATGTACCAACCTTCTCTTGTCCTCTGTAAGGCCCTGCTGAAGAAGCACGCTAATGACATCCCCAAACTGTCCTACACTGGCAAGCCCATCGTCAAGTGGCCCAAGAGGGTGAGGAGGAGACACACCGCATTCAGTCACATTGGCCCTTCACACTCCTACCCATATACTGGATCAGATTGGCCCTTCACACTCCTACCCATATACGGGATCAGATTGGCCCTTCACACTCCTACCCATATACGGGATCAGATTGGCCCTTCACACTCCTACCCATATACGGGATCAGATTGGCCCTTCACACTCCTACCCATATACGGGATCAGATTGGCCCTTTACACTCCTACCCATATACGGGATCAGATTGGCCCTTCACACTCCTACCCATATACGGGATCAGATTGGCCCTTCACACTCCTACCCATATACGGGATCAGATTGGCCCTTTACACTCCTACCCATATATGGGGTCAGATTGGCCCTTCACACTCCTACCCATATATGGGATCAGATTGGCCCTTCACACTCCTAATCATATACGGGATCAGATTGGCCCTTCACACACCTACCCATATACGGGATCAGATTGGCAGGTTTGGACGGCAATAAGTGTTAAGTTCATGTTTTAATTATCCCCATGTTTCTGTGATTACGGGGCTATCACTCAGTCAGAGTGCGCCTGCGCAGGGAGTCTGGTTGTTGATGGACCTAGCCTTGAGTGTAATGGCTACCTGGTAGTGTGTTCATACGATATAGTAAACTTTGTTCAACCGGAACCTTGCCGTTGTGTCATTTCGAGTTAACAAGAAGTGCCTTAATTGGGACTCAGTGGCTGTACAGTAAGTAACCTGATGTATCTGACGTCGGAGCTCAGTCTGTCTGCTTCACAGCGCTGGATGGGTTTTGACTGACAGCCGTTTTCTGAACTTGAGCACCACACGCGACAAGAAGGCCCCTCATCCCTCCCGCTAATTGGGCCACCTTTTGCATGTTTTTGTTGATGTCTGACTGGGGGAAATGCTGTAAAGGACTCTTGATGTATTTTGAACGATGGAAAGGTTGGGGATGACAACAAATACCGCTTTGATGTCGTACAAGCAAGATTTCCGCATCGTAAAACTCATGTCTACACAGTGACAACGTCACAAGGGGACACGGTGGCATACCCTGTTCTGAACAGAATGAGCCTGTTTGTTTGTTTGTTGTGGAATTTGTTTTGCCGCCGAACACACACTCCTGACTCTGTTCTATGCTCACTAAAATTCCAATCTGTTTCTCTGAAAAGTCCTGTGAAAGTCTAACGCTGTAAGATCGTATTTTAGAGCGTAGTGAGTCGTGTTGGAAATAGAACACGCTTTCAAATGATGCCCACCTGACCCAGACTGCGGTTTCTAATTGAGATGTTTTTGGATAGCGTGAACCACAACAGTAATCGTGTGACGGCGCCCGGTGCAGGGCTGTGTTCCCGAACAAATCAACTACAAGTCCGCTTGCTCTAGTTCCTCAACGGCACAACTAGGAGAGCTCAAAAAAAAAATGTTTAAAAAAAAAATATTTAGTTGAAGACTCTTCACATAAAAGTGCATTGAAATTCAGATTTTTATAATGTTCCTTAAAGTATCCAGGTTACAGTAAACGTGAAATCAAGTTTAAATGTTTGGATTCCATCTTGTCAGGTGAACTGTTGTCCTCAACTTTGGTTGAATCATTTTTCCATCATGTTCAAACTGTTGCTTTGAATAGTTGTTCTGTAAGAAACCTGTAGCCCTGTCCATATAGGCCTGTCCCCACAAGTGTTACACACATACTGTACATTGTCATAAGACGGAGTGCAAGTCAAGCCACATTCTTAGACTGCTACATACCTCTCTTTAAATCCATGTACTTTTCTGACTCTTAAATCCACAGAGGGATGCTTTTCCAGACAGCCCAGTGCTGGACTGTTGCCTTCGTCTCCCCCATTGATTTAATTTTTTTTTACAAATTTTAAAACTTTGAATTCACCTTTATCCCAATAATTCTCGTCCCCACTCTTCCAGCCGTCGTGGTACCAGCCCCCTCCCCCTCCTCCCCCGGTGGCTCGTCCCAAGCTGTCTGCCACGGTGGTGACCCCGCGACCCCAGAAGCCCGCCTCCTCCATGTCCGTGCTGCGGCGGCGGCGCGTGCGGTGTAAGCGCTGCGAGGCGTGTGTCAGGACGGAGTGCGGGGACTGTAACTTCTGCAGGGACATGAAGAAGTTCGGCGGGCCAGGGAAACTCAAACAGACCTGCGTGCTCCGACAGTGTCTGGCGGTGAGAGCGAGCGTCTGTGTGTGAGAGCGAGTAGGATGGTGTGTGAGCGAGCGAGTGGGGGGGAGGGCATGTGTGGGTTTGGATGTGTGTGAGATGTTTCACCCGAACAGTAGAAGCATTGTCACTGTCTCCCTCTCTTTGCTAGCTGTGTGTATCACTTACTGCTTGCCTTTGATGCCTGGGTCCTTACTGTATCTCTTCTTCCCAGCTAGTATAGTGTGTGTTTTTGAGTCATTGTGACAGAATATACTGGTCTGTCAGTATATTAACTCCTCCCTTTCTCTCCCCCAGCCGGGTCTGCCCCTGTCAGTGGTGTGTGAGATCTGTGCAGAGGGGAACCAGGAGGGAGGAGAGGGGCCAGTCTTCACCCTCACCCTCATGGAGTGTTCCAACTGTGCCCAGATAGCCCACCCCGCCTGCCTCAAGGTAACCCCGACACTCTCTTCAAACTATACCCTACCTTCAAGTTTCAGCTTGATTTGCCATATGTAATAAATGCATGTTTGAAATCTTACTCACCAGAGCTCTCGCAATCAAATCGGCATTAAAACACACATGACATCACTTTTTGTTGTTGTCTGACATCAGTACAGATGGAGGTTAAACTCTCCCTCTATCTCGCTCTGTTGGTTCTCAAGCAAAATGCTCTACACTTCTCTGACCACCTCTCTCTCTCCCTCCACCTCTCTCTCTCCCCCTCCACCTCTCTCTCTCTCCCTCCACCTCTGTCTCTCTCCCTCCACCTCTGTCTCTCTCCCTCCACCTCTGTCTCTCTCCCTCCACCTCTGTCTCTCTCCCTCCATCTCTGTCTCTCTCCCTCCACCTCTGTCTCTCTCCCTCCACCTCTGTCTCTCTCCCTCCACCTCTGTCTCTCTACCACCACCTCTGTCTCTCTAGGTAACAGGGGATGGTGTGGTGAATACAGATCTGCCCAGCTGCTGGGAGTGTCCCAAATGTGTTCTGGGAATCACCGACACTGAGGTAGACCCTCCTCTATCTACACACACAAACACACACACTGTGTCCCGGCTAGCTAACGGCCGTGACTCTCTCCCTGTGCTGTGTGTCAGTCTTCGGGCACCGATGATGATGACAGTGGGGCGTCCGTTGGCCTCGGCGCGAGCCCCCTCTCCGCCACCGCCCTCTCCTCCACCCAGGGGCCTCTAGGGGTCTCCATGGAGCCAGGCTCTGCTCCTGGGTTGGGGGACGAGGGCTGGGGCAGGGCGATACTGTTATACCCAGGGCTGGTTCCCAAACCCCCCTCCTCCTCCTGGTTCTCCGAGGCGCCCCTTCCCTCCCCTGGGCAGCTACTACTAGAGCAGCACGGCCTCAAGCGGGCGGGGAGATGGGCAAGCGGGCGTAGGAAGAGGGTGAGAGGCCTACCGCCGCCACCGTGCTTCCCCCCCCCCCCGCCCGTTACATCATCACTCGCCTATCACTGCTCTGACTGACGAGGGGAGGGGCTGGGGTAAACGTGGGGCTTTGGGCTCCACAAATACTGTCTGAATGTAGAACCCTTTGCTATAGAGTTGATATCAGATACTTTATCTGTGCTGGTTTTCAGCTTGCCTGGCTTAATGGACCAATAGAAAAGTCTGGCACTCCAGGCAGACTCAAGACTTCAACTATTTGAACCTAGTCCATGTATTTGTGAGACGGTATTTGTGGAGCAGAAAGTGTTTGTAGCCTGAACGAAAGCCCAGTGCATGTGGAGGTTGAGCGAGAGAATGTGAATGTGCTTGTCTGTCTTCAGTGCAGCAGGCATTATGTTAACAGAAATGTTGCAGTATTCAATGAACAGTGAATTTCTGTTGCATTGATGTTTTTCTTTTTTTGATTTCAGGTGAAGGAGGACAAGAATAAAATGTTACACGCGGTAAGTATGGCAGCCAATAAAAATGTGTTCAATTAAACTGAAGACAGTTTTTCACCCTTTCCCTAAAGGATACTTCGCTCCCTCTCTTCTTTCATCTCTCCTTTCCTCGCTCCTTTCCTCTGCCCTCTTTCATTTTCTCCTTTCCTACTCCTTCCTTCCAGAAACGCAAGTCTTCTTCGTATCTCGACGGCCGCATCGCCAAGATCTACCGTCGCCGTGGTCACAGCCGAGACGACGACGACGACTCGGGCAGCGATGATGATGATGATAATGATGAAGGCTCCAGGGGCGGAGGAGGAGGCGCGGGACAGAAGATGTCCGGGCCACGCCCTCGCGGCAGTGGCTCCGCCTCTCGGAGAGGCTATGGGACTGGGAGGCGGGGCATTTGGAGAGGCTCCTCCCACATAGGGGCAGGCCGCGGGAGTGGGCTTGCCCCTCACTCCTCCCTGAAGATGAGGCGCGGCAGAGGAGGGCTGGGGGCGGGCCGAGGGGATAGAGAGGGGGGGCGTAGGGAGAGGGGCGGGAGAGTGCGCCTCCGGGGAGGCACCAGGATGCAGAGGCGCAGGGACGAGTCAGAGGATGACGATGATGATGATGACGACGAGGAAGATGACGACAGCGAGGAAGATCGGCAGCATCACCACCGGCAACACCGCAGGCGGAGGAGAACGGACGACGAGGAAGACGGCGACGATGATGAGGAAGACAGCTCGGCCCGGGACCTGGAGGGGGAGGATGAGGACATGGCGGATGAAGATGAGGATGAGGAAGACGGTGAGAACAGGTCAGACTCTGAACCAGAGCCTCCTGTCCTCCTGGTGTCTGACCTTAACGACGACCTCCTAAACGGCTCATACCTGACAGTGACCCTACAGCGCCCCCCCAGGGCCAAACGCCACCCCGGCTCCATCGTGCCCAAGCTGGAGGCCGCCATGTCTCCCAGAACCCACGGCGGCGGTCCAGGTTACGTCCAGCATAAAACTCTCGGGAAGACGCGGCACAAAAACGGCACGGTCGCCGCCGGCAACGGCCTGGCCCAGCCCGCCAAGAATCCAGTCGGCCGGCCGCCTCGTCACCGTATCAACAATCCCCACGGCGACACAGCAGACAGGGAAAGAGAGAGGGACACTGCCTCTCATTCCTACTCTGACTCCTCGGCCTCCCCCACCCCTCCTCCCCACTCCTCCCACTCTCCTTCCTCGCTCCTGTCGCTTCCCTCCTTTAAGGATGTAGGAAACGAGAAAGGAGGGGAGAAGGAGGTGTGGGTGGCGGTGTTCCGTTACCTGAGCCGAGCCGAGCTGGCTAGCTGTATGGCTGTCTGTAAGGCCTGGTACAAATGGTGAGTCACACAATGTCTGTCTGTCTTATTAGATTCCAATTCACAGCCATAAGTTAGTGATTGGGGGGAAAAATCTACACAGTTGCATATTGGGATATTATTTTTGGCGAAATATAGTATTAACAATATCGCAATATTTTCTGCTAGTTGGCTTGTTCTCCATCTTTTTAAAAATGGAGCCAATTTGTTTTCAGCACTTATTTCCATGACTGATCCAAACTGGTTTCTCATGGCTCTGTTGTCTCTCTTCAACAGACATCTGTTACGCTGTTATATGGTGAGCAATATGTTTGGAACATCGAATCGCAATAAAATGACCGTATCCAATCGCGTTACTTATAGAATCGCAATCCATATCGTATCGGCACCTAAGTATCGCGATCATATCGTGAGGTCCCTGGCAATTACCAGCCCTGCTTATTGTTTCTATAGACAAAGGAGTTTATTTCCTGTTTCTGGTTCAACGCAGCTTTAGGATATTTTCTTCCTTTTTAAAATGGCACATGACACTCTCCTTAGTCTGTGGACCAAAGGGCATTTTCTGTGGGGCTTCTCCACGACGCGTGTGGTTTTTACACCAGCGACAGGAGACAATCATGTCAGTTTTAATGGATGAAAAATACTAAAGCTGCGTTTATCTGACATCCTCATCCTAACTATCCTCGTTTCTGTACCCCTCTCCTCCCTCCCTCTCCCTCCTCTCTGTAGGAGTTGTGACAAGCGTCTGTGGAGTGGTGTGGATGTATCGCGGTGTCCCTCCCTCTCCTCCCAGGCCGTGCAGGGCATCATCAAACGCCAGCCCACCTCGCTGGACCTTTCCTGGACCCCCGTGTCCAAGAAACAGATCACCCTGCTCATACACCGCCTGCCAGGTAGGACACACACACACATACATACATACATACATACATACATATATATATATATATATATATATATATATATATATATATATATATATATATATATATATATATATATAGCTACTGCACAGACACAACAACAGTCTACACACACACACCTTACCATCACAATTGAATTACAATCTTCTCCATCCTCTCTCTCTACCCCCCACCCCCGTCTCTTCTCTCAGGTCTGAAGGAGTTGATGATAGCAGGCTGCTCCTGGTCGTCCATGTCAGCCCTGTCCACCCCCAGCCTGCCGTGCCTCCGTACCCTGGACCTGCGCTGGGCAGAGGGGGTCAAAGACACCCAGATCAGGGACCTGGTCATACCACCAGGTCACTCGTCAATACTGACTGACTAACAGGGGTGTTGGGAGTTAAACCTCTCTCCTTTTCCTACAGGCCGTTATGACTGCAGCAGGCCACTGGTGCCGTGTGTGTTTGACTATAGTAGTTTGAGGAATTATGTAGCTGCTTCACCTCCCCTATGATGAATGAATCTAGCGTTTTTAGGTGGTTGGGTTTGGTGAGTAAGTATTTTATATTGAATGGGGTGGGTGTGTGACGGTACTGAACGCATCTAACCCCTCTCTCCCTGCAGGTTGTGACAGTCGGTCTCGGCTGCGTGGCTGTGTGGCGCTGCGTCTAGCCGGCCTGGACATCAGTGACTCCACCCTGAGGCTGATTCTCCGTCACATGCCCCTGCTAGAGCGGCTGGACCTGGCCCACTGCAGGGACCTCACGGACCAGTCCATCTGCCTGCTCACCGCCGCCGGCACAAACACACGCAACACGCTCACGGAGATCAACCTCGCAGGTAGGCACGCACACCCATGGAATGCGTAGAGATGAACCTTGAAGGTACACACAACCCACATGCGAATTTGCAATGGCTGAGATCAGCCTCGCAAGTACACACACACACTCATTTCCTTCATACAGGTTGTACACCTCTGTCTCAGCCCTCCTTCCCCCTCCTCCCCCAGGTTGTAACAAGCTGACGGACGGCTGTCTGGCGTACCTGAAGAGGGCGTCTGGCCTGGCGCTGCTGGACCTGCGGGGCTGCAAAGGTGTGACGCTGCGGGGCTGTGAGGGCTTCATCTCGGACCTCTCTCACTGCGTCCTGTTCTGTATGACGGAGGAGAAACTCATTCAGAGGATATCGTAAAACTCACCGCGTTCTTACCCCTACGCAAGGGGCACGTAGAGACCCCGTGCCAGCCAGCCAGGCAGGGGGGAGAGATGGGGAGCAGCCAACACCCCTCCCCCGAAAAGGAGAACAAGCGCCCCAAAAAAAGGAGGGCGAGCTAAAAACAAAAGCGAAAAGACATTCCCACTCCTCACTTGGGAAGAGAGGGGAGGATGAAGAGGGGAGGATGAAGAGATGTGTAAGGAGAGGGGAGAATGTGCTGTTGCAGCATCATGTTTATTAGGAGGTTTAGGAATGATATGGATAGCACAGACACTTGCTAGTGTTGTTCACGCAACAGGGCTGAAAATGGGAACCCTGGGCCTCCCGAGTGGTGCAATGGTCTAAGGCACTGGACGTGCCACTAGAGATTCTGGTTCAAGTCCAGGCTCAGTCGCAGCTGGACGTGACCGGGAGACCCATGAGGCGGCGCAAAATTGGCCCAGCGTCGTCCGGGTTAGGGGAGGGTTTGGCCATGATGTCCTTGTCCCATCACGCACTAGCGACTCCTGTGGCGGGCCGGGCACAATGCACGCTAACACGGTCGCCAGGTGTACGGTGTTTCCTCCGACACATTGGTGCGGCTGGCTTCCGGGTTAAGCGGGCATTGTGTCGAGAAGCAGTGCGGTTGGGTTGTGTTTCTGAGGACGCACGACCTTCGCCTCTCCCGAGTCCGTACGGGAGTTGCAGCGATGAGACAAGACTGTAAACTACCAATTGGATACCACGGAATTGGGGAGAAAAAAGGTTGAACAAAGAAAATGGAAACCCTATGGATTGAATGTGGGTTTTTGTGCGACATGGTCTACATGAAGTGGAGTGAATCAGGGTTTAGGTTTCAGGAGGGGTTGAGAGGGAAGGGGACTGGGGAAGACCCAGACATGACTGGTGTGTCCCACTAGGTCCAGACTCTATGCCACACTGTCCAACACTTCCACGGACTCCTTGGGGAAACTGAGTCGGTACTGATGATGATGAAATGCAAATTAGTGCCAACGGGTTCCTGGAACCCCCCCCCCCCCATTTCGGCTCTCATTGTTTCAGCTCTCTTCTTTTCGCGCCATCCTCACCTCTGTTCCTTACGCTTACAGCCATGAGTTTTGTTGGATAAAAAACGTACTGTATCTCTCATTAGTTACATCCAAAACGGTACCCTGTTCCTCATAGTACACTACTACAGAGCCCTGGTCAAAAGGTAGTACTCTATATATGGAATAGGGTGCTATTTGGGACGAATACATTGTTTCTCTTCAGTTTTACTTGACTCCATTTCTCACTACCAGCCACTACAGGTCTTAACTTTTCTTCTTTGAATTCCCTCATTTGAGACTATTTTCCTCCTATCATTTTAATGTCTTTCCTTTCTGTCTTTTTACAGGTGTAATGTTTTGTTCATCCCTCCGTCTCGGTCCCCCATAATGTTATTGTTAATAATGTTGAACCGGAAGGCTCTTGGGTTGGGTGCGTCGCAAATGTCACCCTAGACCCAATATAGTGCACTACTTTTGAAAATTATATAGGGAATAGGGTACCATTTGGGACGTGGTCTTGGTGAATTGTTTTGGTTGCCCTACTGCAGTTGCTCAATGGGACTGTAATGTGCCTGTAGCATTGCAATCAATTATATAATTATTTTCTGAAATGTTTTGCAGAAATTCTCTTAATTTGTGGTTTTTACAAGAAAAAGAAAATTAAAACAAAAATCTGAAATGAAGTGTGTGCGCACGTCTTGATTGAAATTATGTTGAGGTCAGTTGCCAAGTACAGTGCCAGTCAAAAGTTTGGACACACCTACTAATTCAAGGGTTTTTCTTAATTTTTACTATTTTCTACAATGTAGAATAATAGTGAAGACGTGACACATGGAATCATGTAGTAACCAAAAAAGTGTTAAACAAATCAAAATAAATAATAAAACCCTTACACAGCCTGGAGGTGTGTTGGGTCATTGTCCTGTTGAAAAACAAATGATAGTCGCACTAAGCACAAACCAGATGGGATATCGCTGTAGAATGCTGTGGTAGCCATGCTGGTTAAGTGTGTCTTGAATTCTAAATAAATCACTGCCCATGTCAGCAGCAAAACACCATCACACCACCACCTCCATGCTTCACAGTGGGAATCACACATGCTGAGATCATCCGTTCACCTACACTGCGTCTCACAAAGACACGGCGGTTGGAACCAAAAATCTCAAACTTGGACTCATCAGACCAAAGGACAGATTTCCACCGGTCTAATGTCCATTGCTCGTGCTTCTTGGTCCAAGCAAGTCTCTTCTTATTATTGGTGTCCTTTAGTAGTGGTTTCTTTGCAGCAATTTGACCATTAAGGCCTGATTCACACAGTCTCCTCTGAACAGTTAATGTTGAAATGTGTCTGTTACTTGAACTCTGAAGCATTTATTTGGGCTGCAATTTCTGAGGCTGGTAACTCAAATGAACTTATCCTCTGCAGCAGAGGTAACTCTGGGTCTTCCTTTCCTGTGGCGGTCCTCATGAGAGCCAGTTTCATCATAGCGCTTGATGGTTTTTGCGACTGCACTTGAAGAAACTTCCAAAGTTCTTCAAATTTTCCGGATTGGCCGACCTCTTTGCTTATTTAAGCTGTTCTTGCCATAATATGGACTTGGTCTTTTACCAAATAGGACTATCTTCTGTATACCATCCCTACCATGTCACAACACTACTGATTGGCTCAAACGCATTAAGGAAAGAAATGCCACAAATGAACAAGGCACACGTTAATTGAAGTGCATTCCAGGTGACTACCTCATGAAACTGGTTGAGAGAATGCCAAGAGTGTGCAAAGCTGTCATCAAGGCAAAGGGTGGCTACTTCTAATATAAAATATAGTTTGATTTGTTTAACACTTTTTTGGTTACTACATGATCCCATATGTGTAATGTCATCGTTCTGACGTCGTCACTATTATTCCACAATGTAGAAAATAGTACAAGTAAAGAAAAACCCTGGAATGAGTTGGTGTCCAAACGTTTGACTGGTACTGTAGGTGTGTGTATCCATTTACCTCCAGTTGTAGTGTTGGAACAGGTTGCAGGCACCATCCCGAGGGGAAGGGGCTGAGGCCTCTACTGAAACACTCGTTGTACACAGCTCCAGTGTAGATAGAGAAAAGACCCATCAGCAGAATCCGATACCGACCACCAAACATCATCTGGCAGATCTGGGAGAGGAGGGGGGAGAGAGATGCTCTTCAATTGGATGAGGTCAAGAGGGGTACAGTGTGTGGCTGGGCCAGTTGAAATACTTAATTTTCCAACACACATTTCACTAATTTCCTCTTCCCGGGAAGAGGCTCTAGCATCAGCTCCAGTCCTCTGGTCTTTCTCCTGTAGTACCATCCACGAGGAGAGTGGTAAGGTGTGTGTACCTCGTTGTCGTTGGTCCTGAGTTTGAGGTCTCTCTCCTGCAGCACCATCCAGAGAGCGGCCATGGTCATGAGGAGGCCGTGGCCCACGTCCCCAAACATCACCGCAAACAGGAAGGGGAAGGTGATAATGGTGTACACCGCTACGGACGGAGACACGGGAGGGACAAACACAAAAATCATACAGAGAAATAGTTAGGGTTGACAGAGTTGGGGGATGCCTGTTTAGTTTGCTGGTGTGTGTGTATACCTGGGTTGACCTCTCTGTATCTGGCAACACCGTATGCGTCTACGATGCTCTGGAAGCCGGCTGTGAAGGAGTTGGTGTGGAAGAGGGTGGGAGGAGGGGTGCTTGGGTCCGGGAGGCGGTTATAGAATGAGTCCACACCACTATCGTTCTTCCTCTGGGGGAGAGAGAGAGAATTATACCTGTTATTGCCTAAAGCAGTGGTTCCCAAACGTTTCAACATCCAGCTGGGTAACCCCTCTAGCACCAGGGTCAGCGGGGTCAACATTTTTAGCTTCCAGGAATTGTGTACAGATCCTTGCAACATGGGGCCATGCATTATCATGCTGAAACATGAGGTGATGGAGGATGAATGGCACGACAATGGGTCTCAGTATCTCGTCATGGTATCGCTGTGCATTCAAATAACCATTTGTAAAATGCAATTGTGTTCGTTGTCCGTAGCTTATGCCTTCCCATACCATAACCCCACCGCCAACATGGGGCACTCTGTTCACAACGTTGACATCAGCAAATTGCTCTCGCACACGATGCCACCGGGATTCATCGGTGAAGACCACACTTCCCCAGCGTGCCAGTGGCTATCGAAGGTGAGCATTTTCACGCTGGAGTCGGTTACAATGCCAAACTGCAGTCAGGTCAAGACCCTGGTGAGGACGATGAGCACATTGGAGGTGGCTTATGGTAGAGAAATTAACATTAAATTCTCTGGCAACAGCTGTGCTGGACATTCCTGTAGTCAGCATACCAATTGCACGCTCCCTCAAAACTTGAGACATCTGTGGCATTGTGTTGTGTGACAAATCTGCACATTTAAGAGTGGTAATTTATTGTCCCCCAGCACAAGGTGCACCTGTGTAATGATCATGCTATTTAATCATCTTCTTGATATGCCACACCTGTCAGGTGGATGGATTATCTTGGCAATGAGAAATGCTCACTAACAGGGATATAAACCAATTTTCGAGAAATAAGATTTTTGTGTGTATCGAACATTTCTGGATTTTTTTTATTTCAGCTCAAGAAAATTGGGACCCACACATATTTTTGGTCAGTATACTTAATTATCCTAACTAAAAACATTTTACCATTAATCAGGGCTGGCCCTAGCCTTTTGTGGGCCCTAAGCGAGATTTGGTTTTGACAGTGGAGAGAGAAATTTACATTTTAAAGTTCTACACATTTAGCAAATGTTGCAGTTTTAAAGCAAGTTTTCTGCAATTTTACAAATTTTGCCATGGGGTGGAGAGAAAATGTAGCAATTCTATAACCGATTTCATACAATTCTACCCATTTTGCAATGGAGTGGAGATACATTTGTGCAGTTTTAAGCAATTTTCGTGCAATTCTGCACATTTTGACATGACTTATGACATGACTTAATATGATATCTGAGTGAGAGGGACAAACAAAATCTATGTGGGCCCCCTTGAAGTCAGGGCCCCTGGGCAAGTGCCCTGCGTGCGCAGTCGGTATGCAGCCAAAATTATGAGCTGACATGAATAATTGAGTGACTGTCAGTGACTGAAATAAGAAGAGAAAAACTGCGGATGCATAATCAAATTTAGAAATTGCACCTTGTATATTCTACTATTCTAACTCGCAACAGTAAGTTGAGACCCAGACTGAGTTCCTAAAAAAAAAAAAGTTTTTGGAAATTGATCCAAGGGCCTACAAAAGAAAGAAAAGGAGAAAGAGAGAGTAGGGAGGGGCAACTGGTGGCTTCTCTATCTCCTCCCCTCCCTCCTCCTCCTCTCTCACCGTTCCCTCTATTAGGGCACTCAGTAGCAGCTTGCTGACGGGACACCAGGCCTCAGCGATCAGACACTTGTCAGTGACGGAGGGGCTGCAGAGGTTGAGCACGGCCTGGACGGCCTTACACTTCTGGACCCGCACCTTCCACTGGGGCAGCAGGGCCACCGAGCGACACAGCAGCTGCTGCAGGTAATGTTCCGTCTGGGAGAGGACCTGAGGGAAACCATGGAGGGAAGGAAGGGGTTTAATAAACACAGTATACATAGAATTCATAGAACGAGAACCATTCTAGTGATATGGACAGAACACCTTCCACTGGGGCAGAACCTCCTGTCTGGGAGACCTGAAATAAATCATGGAGAGAAGAAAGGGGTTAACAAACCTGGGTGGTGCCATAGAAGTAGAACAGATAGAGCAGGTGTAGCCTGATATCCACCCAACATTGTTGACGACTGACGGAGACACGGAAAACTGAGAGATAATGACTGTTCCAGCTCAAAATGATCTGTTAGTCTCTGTCCATCTCTCTCTCTCTCAATCTCTCCATCTCTCCCTTTTCTTACCGTTTTGATGTCTACTATCCTTCCCTGCAGCCCGTGCAGAATCTTCTCTCTCTCCGTCGTGCCCTCTGGGTAGTCAAAGGTGTGGGTGTGGAAACAGAGAGGGAGAGGAAAGAAAGAGAGAAAGAAAGAAAGAGAGCGATAAAGAAGGGGTAAGAAAAAAAAGGAGACCAAGAATCATTAGATTAGATTCAACATTCCAACAACATGGAACTGAAAATTGTTAAACTTTGGACCTGCTCTCACTAACCAATCACAGATCTTCTTGACTTTCTGTCCAATCTGCTTGCCCCAGAAAGAGATGAGGAAGACTGTCCACTGGACCATCTCGCCCTGTGATTGATCGCAAAGAATGAAGTAAAGAAGTGGGATTTAGAAGGGGGAAAAAAACATATTTTTGCTTATTGTCAGGCAAGGGAAATACATCCAATCTTCATAACAGAACACTCATAATAAAAAGCATCCTTCACTCAAACATACCCTCGTAAAACTGGCCATCCTACCGATCCTCGACTTCGTTGATGTCATGTATAAAATAGCCTCAAACACTCTACTCAACAAATGGATGCAGTCTATCACAGTGCCATCCGTTTTGTCACCAAAGCCTCATACACTATCCACCATTGCGACCTGTACGCTCTCGTTGGTTGGCCCTCGCTTCATACTCGTCGCCAAACCCACTGGCTACAGGTTATCTACAAGTCTCTGCTAGGTAAAGCCCCGCCTTATCTCAGCTCACTGGTTACCATAACAGCACCCACTTGTAGCACGCGCTCCAGCAGGTATATCTCACTGGTCACCCCCAAAGCCAATTCCTCCTTTGGTCGTCTTTCCTTCCAGTTCTCTGCAGCCCATGACTGGGACGAATTGCAAAAATCTCTGAAGCTGGAGACTCATGTCTCCCTCACTAGCTTTAAGAACCAGCTGTCAGAGCAGCTCACAGATCACTGCACCTGTACATAGCCCATCTGTAAACAGCCCATCTATCTACCTACCTCATCCCCATACTGTATTTATTTATTTATCTTGCTACTTTGCACCCCAGTATCCCTACTTGCACATTCATCTTCTGCACATCTACCATTCCAATGTTTAATTGCTATATTGTAATTACTTCGCCACCATGGCCGATTTATTGCCTTAACTCCCTTATTTTACCTCATTTGCACTCTCTGTATATATACTTTTTGTTTTCTTTTGTTCTACTGTATTATTGACTATGTTATGTTTATTCCATGTGTAACTCTGTGTTGTTGTATGTGTCGAATTGCTATGCTTTATCTTGGCCAGGTCGCAGTTGCAAATGAGAACTTGTTCTCAACTAGCCTACCTGGTTAAATTAAAATGTAAAAAAACAGGGAACAGTGGGTTAACTGCCTTGTTCAGGGGCAGAACGACAGATTTTTACCTTGTCAGCTCAGGGATTCGATCTAGCGACCTTTCGGTTACTAGTCCAACGGTTACTTGTCAGCTTAGGGATTCGATCTAGCAACCTTTCAGTTACTAGTCCAACGCTCTAACCACTAGACTACCTGCCGCCCCAGTATATAGTGTACTTGTTTTGACCAGGGCCCTTAGGGAATAGGATGCCACTTGGGACGCAACCACTATCGCTTATCACATATTCTCTTTTATATATTGCAATGCAAACTATATGACATCTGCTTGTCATGCCAGTAGGGAAAGTCCATTGATATTGTGTTCTTCCTAAATGGCACCCTATGGCCCCCAATTGCCTTTATAGTGCATTACTTGTGACCAGAGCCAGACCACTGTATAGGAAACAGGGTGCTACTTGAGACGCGGCCATTGACAATGAAGCCATTGATATCAGAGAAGGCTGGTGAGAGGAGCTATATGAGGACGGACTCATTGTAATGGCTGGAATGGAATTCAAGGAACGGAGTCAAACGTGGTTTCCATATGTTTGATACCGTTCAATTAATTCAATTCCAGTCTTTACAATGAGCCTGTCCTCCTATAGCTCATCCCACCAGCCTCCTCTGATATACATGTCACCTGTCACCTCAGCCTGATGTCTTGTCTGTTGTCCAGTAAGGCAGCAGTCTCCAGAGAAGAGGGAGGCGGAGCCTGACGGGAGAGGGCGATAGGAGAAGAGTAGAAGGCGCTCAACCAATGAGAGACTAAGTCAAGGCGCTCAACCAATGAGACTAAGTACAAGGCGCTCAACCAATGAGAGACTAAGTACAACCAAAAATTATAAGAACGTTTGGAAGGAATAGGTGCAACACTCGCTTAAAATTCAAATCTTTATCCTTTATCTAATTCGAGGTAAAATCCTGATGTTTCGGCCGTCAATGGCCTTCATCAGAATGAAAGCTTCAGGTAAAGAAATCCATGCTTTTCCATACACATCTGCTGTGTTCATGAGTTCCTAGGAAACTTAGCCCATCCCGTTTGAAAATAACTTAAGAGGTTTACTTGAATTGTTTTTGACATTGGAAACTCATAATTCCAAGAGCGTGTGAGTGCAACAATGGCCGACCCCAGAGCAGCAGAGAGAATACTGGGATATGTAGTTCATACCTGTGAGGTGGTTTGAGACCATGCCGGGATCTGTAGTTCATACCTGTGACTTGGTTTGAGACCATGCCGGGATCTGTAGTTCATAGCTGTGAGGTGGTTAGAGACCATGGTGGGATCTGTAGTTCATACCTGTGAGACTGTGAGGGACTGTGTCTGGATCAAAACCCCTCTGTATTGGCTGAGCTGGATCAGCTGGTTCATCAGGCTGTCTCTGTTCCTGGACACCTGGATCAGACAGCAGCACAGCAGAACAGTGGTCAGAGTATGAATAGCCCAGACAATGAAAGGAATACAAACAGCCTGGAATACAGTTGTATATGGTCCTGTAGTGTAAATTGCAAAAACAGTGCCTCTCCCCTTCTCAGTATCTTTCCCTCTTCTCTCCCCCTCACTCCTCTCCCGTTTCCTTCCCCCTCCTCGCTTCTCTACCTCCCCGTCTTCACCTCTCGTAGCTCCCTGGCCAGCCTCTCGCTCTCCTCCTCGATGGCCATGAGTTCTCTGGGCTGGGGAGCGGAGGGCACAGGGCTGGGGGTGGGGAGAGGACCCGCCAGCGGGGGGAACAGGGACCGGCCAATCTCCTGCTCCAGGTACGCTGGGGAGAGGGGGATGAAGAGAAGGAAAGGTGAGGTGGGGAGATGAACGAAGGGTGGGTGAAGGGATTGCGAAGGAATAGAAGATGTGCAGGAAAGGAGAGTGGAAGAGGAATGAGGGAGCAAGTGGATATCAGATGCAGATTTGTATGTGTAGAGGAGATGTGTAGAGGAGGAGGCTTGATGAATATCCCATATGAGAGTGCTCTCTGATCGTATGGTGTGAAGGTCAGAGGTCAGAGACTCACTGAAGGACTTCTCCATCTCCTCACAGCGCCGCACCTCGTTCACAAACTTCCTCTGGAACGAGTTGACATTGGGGTTCAACTGGAGTGGAGAGGAAGAGAGGAAGGAGGAAGAGGAGAAGAATTAGAATACTAGAATGAATGTGAAGCTTCTTATGACAGATTAAACGGTCAGCCATGTTGGTAAGGGCATTGGCCAACCATAGTTTGCCAGTGATGTAATAAGATAATTGTGTAAAACAATGAATGTGAAGATTATCTGCCCTGTATGTTTGTTAGCTAGCTAACCATACAGTCTAAGAGGAATGATTCCATTGTTTTTTCAAATTAACTGCCAATATGCCAACAGTCCATTCAAACAATGCAGTCCATCCACAGCCATACACTGGCTGAAATCAGTTAATGCTAGGACTTAGACAATTTATGTTATTCTACATGCCTTAAGTAGAAGCAGGAAATGCATCACCTATGCATTTACTACCATTCATTCCAATTTGACTGGCTTGGATTTCTCCCTGACCACAATGGCCGCCATTTTCACCCCATTCTAGAACTTTGAGGATTGATGGCATAGGCCCTCTAGTAATTTAATAGGATATCTATGGTATGGACTTTAATTATACATTTATGAGCCAAGTAAGCTTATTGTCTATTTAGTCTATTATCAGCATTACAATAGATGTTCAATACTAAAATGTCAAAGTGAACAACTCACGTCTCTGAATTCGACCAGACCCAGCTCTCCAAGCTCGCTGACGCAGTTGTAGGCTGACCCTGATTGGAGAAAGAGCTGCACAAGACACACCTCCTCGCTCCGAAAGAACGCGCCCATGGCGACCTGTAGATATGAGTGTCAAATAAACAATCAACTTTTAAAAGATATTAGAAATTACCTGTTAAAAATTTCAGATAGATTCATTATTGTAAAAAGAGAATAGCATGAGTGTCATGTTTGGCTTGACACTGACAGCAATGGAGTTCGCAAGAGCACAAACAGATCTGGGACCAGGCTAAAAAGAAAAGGTGTATCTTCTCCATTTTACCTAGCTAATACAGACAGTCCGGAGAGCATTGTAAGCATCAAGAGAAAGATGGAAAGATGGAGAGAAAGGAGGGCTAGGTGTAGCGAGCTACTGAACACAGAAAAGTTCAGTTCTCGATATGTGACTCCGGGACGGATGGCCTGACAGTAAATGAGTTTAGGACGAGGGGAAGAGAACAGGATGAGTGTGTGAGAGATGGTAATGAGAGAGAGAGAGAGAGAGAGAGAGAGACTGATAAAATACTACAGTCACTCAAACCTAAATCAAAGTCAGTATGTACTGCAAATAAGAAAAGGAAATCAGAGAGCTGCAGTACACTTTAGTATATATGGAAGTACTATCACTACTAATATAGCATCTAATTACATTGTTATAATGAAGTATTCAGACCTACATAGAGGGAGACAAAGCAAAGATACATTGGCTGTATTAAATAGTGATGGACGCTCACGAGGACTGTGTGCTGTCGTTCCCTGTGGACGACGTGAGTAAGTAGTTTAGCGTGTAAACCCTCGCAAGGCTGCCGGCTCGGACGGCATCCCAAGCCGCGTCTTCAGAGCATGTGCAGACCAGCTGGCTGGAGTGTTTACGGACATATTCCATCTCTCCATATTTCAGTCTGTTGTCCCTACTTGCGTCAAGATGGCCACCATTGTTCCTGTACCCAAGAAAGCAAAGGTGACTTAACTAAACGACTATCGCCCCGTAGAACTCACTTCTGTCATCATGAAGTGCTTTGAGAGGCTAGTCAAGGATCATATCACCAAGGATCATGCCACCCTAGACCCACTTCAGTTTGCATATCAGATCCACGAACGATACAATCGCCATTGCTCTGCACACTGCCCTATCCCACCTGGGCATGAGAAATACATATGTAAGAATGCTGTTCATCGACTACAGCTCTGCTTTCAACGCCATAGTGCCCTCCAAGCTCATCACTAAGCTCAGGGCCCTGGGTCTGAAGCCCTCCCTGTGCAACTGGGTCCTGGACTTCCTGACTGTCGGAAACTACACCTCCGTCATGCTGATCCTCAACACGGGGGCCCCACAGGGGTGCGTGCTCAGCTCTCTCCTGTACTCCCTGTTCACCCATGACTGCGTGGCGCATATCTCCAACTCAATCATCAAGTTTGCTGACGACACAACAGTGGTAGGTCTGACTACCAACAGCGACGAGGCAGCCTTCGGGGAGGAGGTGAGAGCCCTGGTCGGAGTGGTGCCAGGAAAATAACCTCTCCCTCAACACAACATAGGAGCTGATCGTGTACTACAGGAGACAGCAGAGAGAGGACGCCTCCATCCACATTGACAGGCCGCAGTGGAGAGGGTCAAAAGTTTCAAGTTCCTCTGTGTTCACGTCACTGACAACCTGAAATGGCATGGGCCCTCAGATCCTCAACAAGCTCTACAGCTTTACAACTGAGAGCATCTTGACTGGCTGCATCACGGCTTGGTATGGCAACTGCTTGGCATCAGACTGCAAGGCGCTACAGAGGGTAGTGCGGATGGCCCAGTACATCACTGGGGCCAAGCTCCCTGCCATCCAGAGGAATGCCTGTGAAATTGTCAAACAAATCTGCCACCGAAGCTATAGACTGTTCTCTCTGCTACTGCACAGCAAGTGTGGGACCAAAAGGATCCTGTAAAGCTTCTACCCCCAAGCCATAAGACTGCTGAACAGTTAATCAAATGACTACCTGAAATTTCATTTACCCTTTTTGTTCCACTATCATTGACTCTATGCCCACTCACTGGACTCTACCCACACACTCACATATACATATACTGACACTCCAACACACACACGCACACTTACATATGCTCACACACACAAAACACACGCACACACTTTCACATTCTTCACATACGCTCCTACTACACTTTATTATCTATCCTGCCTAGTCACTTTTACCCCTACCTACATGTACATATTACCTTAACTACCTCGTACCCCTGCACATTGACAGGTACAGGTACTCCTTGTATATAGCCAGGTTTATTGTTATTGTTTTACTATTTTTTTTGTGTGGTGATTTTCTTTCTTTTTTAACTCTGCATTGTTGGGAAAGGGTTCTTAATTAAGCATTTCACGGTAAAGTCTACACCTGGTGTGTTCGGCGTATGTGACAAACACAATTTGATTTGATATAGTCCCTTCACACAGATAGCGTGGTGAAGGCGCACAGTGCCTCTTCAACCTCAGGAGGCTGAAGGAATTAGGTTTGGCCCCTAAGGCCCTCATAAACTTCTACAGATGCACCAGTGAGTGCATCCTGTAGGGCTATATCACCGCCTGGTACAGCAATTGCACCGCCCACAACAGCAGGGCTCTCCAGAAGCTGGGGCGCACTGCCTGCCCTCCAGGACATCTACAGCACCCGGTGTCACAGGAAGGCCAAGAAGATCATCAAGGACCTCAGCCACCCGAGCCATGGCCTGTTCACCTTGCTACCATCTAGATGGCAGAGACAGGGCATGTGCATCAAAGCTGGGACTAGACTCTAGAGCTCTGAAATCCTAGGGCCAGTGATGAGCTAGTTTAAGTTTAACCGGATTCAGCATAGCTAGCTGGGATACGATGCTAGGAGGATACAATTACTCACCACAAGGCAATTTCGCTAACTACTCTCTTTTGAGTCATGCAGCAATGTCCCGAATCGTTGCTGTAGGAGACGCTAAGCTGGCTAGCTGTCATCAGCATCAAAACATCTAGCAATAACCTAGCTAATAAAGAGAAGCTAGCTGACGTTGGCTAGCATAACTGTATACATGCCCATCAAATGGAGATTTCATCGACATGTCTTCATCGTAGGGTGATAGCTAGCTACGTGAAACGAAAATGAACTTCTGTAATTTACCGTTATCTAGCTAGCTCGCCGGATAGCGATCTGTTAGCTGTGGGGAACGTTATCCCAGCATTTCTCCCTCTAGCAATTGGGATGGTGCAACGTGCACTCTGCAGAGATGTAAACAAAGGGACTACAGTACAGATGCACGCTAGATAACGAAGTTAAGATGGCTGAAACTATTTGAGGTCGTTTTTTTCCATTGTCTTCTGTGTCACACTGTTCCACTATCAAACTCACGTGACGTCTCCAACCGTTCTGGAACTGTCGTCCTATTTGGGACAGGTGTTCTCACACACCGGTAATTGAGTTGTATAACAAGAGGGCATGTGTAATAAGCATGTAACAGACCACACAATGAGAGCGGATTGGATTATTTTGATGTTTATTGATTGATGATCCAAAAAACAAACAAAGTCTTCACCTGGCAAAAGATGTGTAAAAGAAAAATGCATAAAACAGGAATTTCATGAAGAGAGAAATTAAGGACAATAGGATAAGGAAATAAAGATAAGGGAAAAAACTGTGAAATGGAACCTAGGGTTTAAAAATGTACAAATATTAGAATTTCATCAAATCAATGGCATCACTTACCAACTAATCAAAATCATTCACATTGTACAATAAACATTTCCGCGTTTTTTTTTAAACGCGGAAATGGAGAATAGAAGGCATGAAATCAACATGAAATCCACAAGCTGTAAAGACTAAGACCACATTCTGATACTGTTACGATATTAATCAAAATAAGATGGCACTGAGTTTCAAAAATATATACACTGCTCAAAAAAATAAAGGGAACACTTCTGTGAAATCAAACTGTCCACTTAGGAAGCAACACTGATTGACAAAGAATAGACAACAGGTGGAAATTATAGGCAATTAGCAAGACACCCCCAATAAAGGAGTGGTTCTGCAGGTGGTAATCACAGACCACTTCTCTAGTGTCCAGAGCATGGAGGCGCTACCAGGAGACAGGCCAGTACATCAGGAGACGTGGAGGAAGCCGTAGGAGGGCAACAACCCAGCAGCAGGACCGCAACCTCCGCCTTTGTTCAAGGAGCAGGAGGAGCACTGCCAGAGCCCTGCAAAATGACCTCCAGCAGGCCACAAATGTGCATGTGTCTGCTCAAACGGTCAGAAACAGACTCCATGAGGGTGGCATGAGGGCCCGACGTCCACAGGTGGGGGTTGTGCTTACAGCCCAACACCGTGCAGGACGTTTGGCATTTGCCAGAGAACACCAAGATTGGCAAATTCGCCACTGGCGCCCTGTGCTCTTCACAGATGAAAGCAGGTTCACACTGAGCACGTGCTAGACCTCATGTGGCTGGAGTGTGTCAGCAGTTACTGCAAGAGGAAGGCATTGATGCTATGGACTGGCCCGCCCATTCCCCAGTCCTGAATCCAATTGAGCACATCTGGGACATCATGTCTCGCTCCATCCACCAACGCCACGTTGAACCACAGACTGTCCAGGAGTTGGCGGATGCTTTAGTCCAGGTCTGGGAGGAGATCCCTCAGGAGACCATCCGCCACCTCATCAGGAGCATGCCCAGGCGGTGTAGGGAGGTCATACAGGCACGTGGAGGCCACACACACTACTGAGCCTCATTTTGACTTAATTTAAGGACATTACATCAAAGTTGGATCAGCCTGTAGTGTGGTTTTCCACTTTAATTTTGAGTGTCACTCCAAATCCAGACCTCCATGGGTTGATACATTTGATTTCCATTGATCATTTTTGTGTGATTTCATTGTCAGCACATTCAACTATGTAAAGAAAAAAGTATTTAATAAGAATATTTCATTCATTCAGATCTAGGATGTGTTATTTTAGTGTTCCCTTTGTTTTGAGCAGTGTATATATCTACAACAACAATGTTCACTCTGAAGTCACCTCTGTGTTTGTGCTCCCTTGTGTGTGTGGTATGGGTGGTCTTACAAGGTACTATATACACATTGATGAAAGGACATGGTCTACAATATGCTTGTATGGCTCTTGGTGTGATTCAGTCAATGCCCAAGTCCTGAATGGCACCCTATTCCCTTTATTGTGTACAACCTTCGACCAGGGCCCCTTTCAAAAGTAGTGCAGCACTATATAGGGAATAAGGTGTCATTTGGGACACATACCATGGCTCTCGGCCCAGTGGTTAGAGTGTTGGGCCAATAACCGAAAGATTGCTAGATCGAATCCCCGGAGCTGACAAGGTAAAAATCTGTCGTTCTGCCCCTGAACAAGGCAGTTAACCCACTGTTCCTAGGCCGTCATTGTAAATAAGAGTTTGTTCTTAACTGACTTGCCTAGTCACTTTAACTATACGTTCATGTACACACTACCTCAATTGGCCCGACCAACCAGTGCTCCCGCACATTGGCTAACTGGGCTATCTGCAATGTGTCCCACCACCCGCCAACCCCTTTTTACGCTACTGCTACTCTCTGTTCATCATATATGCATAGTCACTTTAACCATACCTACATGTACACACTACCTCAATAAGCCTGACTAACTGGTGTCTGTATATAGCCTTGCTCCTCTTATTTTCAAATGTCGTTTTACTGTCGTTTTATTTCTTTACCTACACACACACTTTTTTTTCACACTATTGGTTAGAGCCTGTAAGTAAGCATTTCACTGTCAGGTCTACACCTGTTGTGTTCGGCGCACGTGACAAATAAACTTTGATTTAGTTAAAGGTAAAATACAACAATAACATAGTATGAGCCATATACAATAGGATTGCTGTATGACATATTTTGGGTGGAATCCAAACTGATATGCTCCGTTTCACCATTGTTAAAACCTCTACGGGATTGGTGTCCCTCCCCACGGGACGGGCGCGCTAATGCGATTAGCATGAGTTTGTAAGTAACAAGAACATTTCCCAGGACAAAGACATATCTGATATGGGCAGAAAGCTTGAATTCTTGTTTGAGTTTATTTATTTTTTTACAAGGACAGTGCACAATAATCAACGTTTCAGTATAAGTGCCGGTTTTAGCCAGCCAGCTAATTTTCAACTGCAGTCCCTGGGCAGGTTGTTAATCTAACTGCACTGTCCAATTTACAGTAGCTAAGAATACCATGCTATTGTTTTAGGAGAGTGCACAGTTATGTACCGAAAATGTATCAATAGACCAACTAGACACATTTGGGCAGACTTCATACAACATTTTGAACATTAATGCAATGGTTCATTGGATCAGTCTAAAACTTTGCACATACACTCCAAAATCTAAATTGCACCTAAACTGCAATAATACATTGTGGCCTTTCTCTTGCATTTCAAAGCTGATGTTTTTTTTGGTATTCTTTTGTAAATCTAATGTGTTATATTCTCTTACATTAATTTCACATTTCCATAAACTTCAAGTGTTTCCTTTCAAATGGTATCAAGAATATGCATATCCTTGCTTCAGTTCCTGAACTACAGGCAGTTAGATTTAGGGAGGTAATTTGAGGCGAAAATTGAAAAGGGTCCGATCCTTATTATTAAGAGCATATCAGTTAAAAATCCATTCTAACATTCTAGCCTCAGTTTATTATCCAATCAAGCTGCATGTCCCTTCTGATCAACTGCTGCAGGGTCTGTCCCCCCCCAGATGGAATCCTTTTCCCTAGGGTGCCATTTGGGACACAGCCAAAGTCTCTTCCCATGCATACATCCTCAGCGTGACCTCAGAGAGGCCAGCCAATCAGAGACATCCATCACTCTGCTCATATGATCCGTGTTGTTACAGGCTGTAGAACTTGAGGCTCCTGTCCATTCCAGTGGAGGTGAGGAACTGGGCGTGCTCCCCGAAAGCCACGCCTGTCACCACCCCAGTGTGTTCTGGGTAAAGAAAAACAAAAATGTTTTGACTTGAAATCAACTCAAAAGAATGAGTTGACGCACACCAAATAAAGTTGGGGAGGTGCTGATAAACAAAATAGTAAACCTGAAATATATATTTCATAGGGTACTCTATATACACACTTGCTATTATAGTCATCCAGCCAGGCACTTTGAAGACCCACCTCTAGACATCTGTTTCTGTCCCAAGCTAACTCATCACCACTCGCCATTGCATCTCTAGCAGTATGACACACACAGTGCATTCTCTTACCTGTGAAGTTGAGGACCTCGGACCACTGCTTACAGATGTAGACCCTGATGTCAGTGCCACCCACAGCCAGGTACGTCCCACTCTGGTCAAACACCAGGGACTTCACCTGAGGTAGTGGAAAGAGACTCACGTATCATTTATCTAAATTTACAGGGTAGTTCAGTACCAGGAGATTACAGTATTCATACAGAGCAGACCGTTGTTAGCCTGGGTGCCAGTCGGTTTCTGGTCTCTTGCAAACTCCTTATGGAATTTTCATGCCAGTGACGGAAATGGAGATGGCAAGAGCACAAACAGATGTGGGACCAGGCTAGATTGTAGCACGACTAGCTTCTGAATGTCCAGTGTACAGTCTACAACGACTGTCTCTCAAATAGCAGCGGATTTCTTAGATAGTGCACTTGGCTCTGGCCAAAAGTAGTGTAGGGAATAGAGGTCATTACAGACGTGCACTACTTACCTCATAGTTGTTGTCCAGGGTGATGGTTTTGAAATTCTTCAGCTTCCTCAGATCCCAGAGCTTCACTGAGCTGTCCTGTGCACCTGGAGACATGAGAGAGGAGGGTGAGGTGAGCAGGGCCAAACATGTACTTTTTGATCCACCAGCCACTGTGTCAAGTAGATAAAAAAAAAAAAACCTACCAGCCACTAGATTTTTTTTTAACCAGCCAAAATATCTTGGTTCGCAATAATTACACCAACAAAACATGAAAAAAAAACAGATGAGCATGCTTTGTAATGTTTCTAAAAAAACAATAAATGTAGGACTAGTAAGAAGTAGTGGTATATTGTTACATTTTATTTGTGACCAGAGTCTTAACCAAAATGTGTACATTTCAGAAGTGCTGAACAAATAGTTATATTGACTACGTCCGTCCTAGCTCGCTCATTAATGTCTTAATCTACATTACGGATGGCCTCTTATCCGCTCGTCGTCCCCTTATGCCATAGTTTGTACATCTCAATTGTCAGTAGTAACCACATTTGTTTAAGCAAGTCACCCATATCAGTTTTTTTTTAAAGGCAGTTTTGCTGCCAGACAAGGCTCTGCTAATAGACAGGTGTAGCGGTGGTAAGGATTCCCTCCATGGTGCTGAACAGAAAGCTCAGCTGTTGAGACAGATTTATGCAGGCCCTAACCGTTTGTGGGCAGATTTTGTCACCGCAAAAGTGCACTTAATGTATTGTTTAGTGTTGTTTTGTGGCTTCTCTGGCCTGCATCCCAAAAAATGAGGGGGAGTTTGCCCCACCAAGATTTACATGCTAAAATCACCACTGGAGGTGAGCAGTAATGTCTAACAGTGTTTACACAAAGGAATAAAGACAACTTCACACACAGTCACTCAATCACAAAGAGTGTAACAGAGACTGACACACACACAAAGCTAATCTTCTCTCTCACGTGTGCGCTCACACATATACACACACACACAGAGTCCTCTCTCTCACAAACACACAGCAATCTCACCTGTAGCCAGGTAGTATCCGTTCTCAGAGAAGGCGATGGAGGTGACAGGGCCGATGTGGCCAGGGAAGTTGGCCACGTTGGTGCGCTCCTTCAGGTCCCAGATCTTGATCTGAGAGTCGGCCGTCCCCGTCCCGAAGATCAGACCGTCAGGGTGGAACTGGGCACAGGTCAGAGCTGGAGGGGTACAGGACGTGTAAAGAACATGTATTTGCAATGTATCCGTGTGCTTTCAGAGAGTACAGGGGACGGGGTGGTTGGAAATACTGTATTTTATTTCAGTTACTCCAGTTAGGTACTAGGTCCGTCAATTCACAGGGGGGGGAGATTGATTAAATGTTATTGTTTTAGGAAAGACAACCTGGCATTTAAGGGGCTTGCTTTGTGGGAAACTATTTGGTGGGCTGACCCCACAGTTAGGAAATGCTACTTTTGGATACTGACAGACTATTAGAGGAAGCTGGTCCCTAGCAACATGTGGTCAATAAAACGTCTTGTCCCTAGCAACATGTGGTCAATAAAATGTATTGTCCCTAGCAACATGTGGTCAATAAAATGTATTGTCCCTAGCAACATGTGGTCAATAAAATGTCTGGGAAGACAAAGAGAGAGAGAGAGAGGTCCAACAGTGTGGTCCAGCGATTAGAGCTGCCACAATCGCCATGGTTCGAATCCAGTCCACTGCCCTTTCACTCCCCCCTCCCAACCTGTGGTAGACTAGTGTCCTGTCTAGGGGGTGCACCTATACATCAAGCTGTCTCACACCACAGAAACAGGATATATGCTCCTGCCCTATGGGCTGTACTGGCTTGGACAAGGCTACTTACTTACTCCGATCTCCTCAATAAAAATAATAAAGAGCGGGAGAGAGAAGCACTCACCACATCCTGCAGCCTCATCAGTGACCTTGGTGAGAACACGACCTGTTTGGATGTCAGAGAAGGCCCAGTACTGACGGAGAGAGAAAAGGGAAGCGATAGAAAGTAGAGAAAGAGGGGGAGACAGTAGATAAAAATAGTCTTTACATAATGTTCTTGACATCCAAATCCATGTGTGAGTACATATGTTTTGTGTGTGTGTGTGTGTGTGTGTGTTACCTGATCCTCGGAGGAGCTGAGCAGGTAGTCTCCGGTGGCGTGGAGGGAGAGCCCGGTGACGCTCGCCTCGTGAGCCCGCACCACCTGGACACAGTTGCCCCCGGTAATGGACCACACGCGGATAGTGCTGTCTGGAGAGGCTGAGAACACTACCGACTGGAGGGAGAGGAGGAGAGTGCGCAGAGAGGGAAAGGGGAGAGAGAGAAATTGTTGAGGTAAGGGATATTAGAGTTAGAGTAATTCCAGTGCAAGACATTGCTGCGGACTATGTCAACGGAGAGAAAAGGAAAGGAAGTGTGTGCGTCTCACCTGAGAGGGGTGGTAGATGACAGAGGTGACCTTCTTGGTATGTCCTTTCAGGGTTGCGATGATCTGCTCCTCCTTCTTATCAAACACCACCACGTTCTTATCAGCCCCGCCTGTAGAGGGAGACAGAGAGGTTAGGGGTTGTATCTTGGTCTGGCCAGGGTCTGCGTCCCAAACGTCAGCCTTCTGGTCAAGAGCAGTGCACTATATAGGAAAATGTAGGGTGTGCCATAGTATTTTTTGTTTCCTCAAGGGAGGGAGGAAGCATTTTGATGGAATTCACACAGAAACAATGTGTGTCTATATCTACAATGGGCCGTAGACTGTGTGTGTGTGTGACTCACCAGTGAGCACTTTGTTGGTGTCGGAGGGACACAGGTCCAGAGACAGGATCCCAGGCACACTGGCACTGTGGAGACCCTGACAGACAGACACACAGAGAGACAGAAAGAGAGAGACAGATACATAAACATAATTTAGGGCTGTGTTCAGTAGGAATGAAATGGAAGAAAAATGATCTGAAACAGGGAGGAACCTTTCTGAACTTGCCCAAGGTTTGAAGAATAAAGTGTTCCAACACCAGCCATAGCTAGAGGTCACACACACACACACACACACGTACTCACAGCATGGGTAGCGACTTGTCTGTACTTGCTGAGGTCCTCCGTTCGGACCAGCTCTTCTGGAACTGTCTTTCCTCTCTGTGGGAAGAAAGACGGTAGAGGTGAAGTGTGGACAAAAATGTATCCTAGCATGGCTATGTCCCAAATGTCACCCTATGGCCCCCGTTCAAAAGTAGTGCCCTATGTAGGGAGTAGGGCGCCATTGTACTCCATTGGAGACACAGCCCATAGCCTATACTAAGCTGACAACTGGTTGGACATTAGGTAGGTTCTTCTATGAATAACAACAGGGAGGTTGCTTGATAGGGACTTCTTTGGCGTTTGAATAGTTACCTTCTTTCTCTCCGTGGTCAGGACCGTGGCCTTGTCTTGCAGCTGTGGAGAGAGGTGGACATCTTAGTATAGGACACTGTGCTGTATAGTGTGACAGCATAGTTGATTGGTTATTTCAAGGTTTGATACATCGCAGCCTTATATGGTACTATTTGCAATGAACGCACATGATAGTCTAGTAAAACAGGGTGGTATCATTCCTCTTGTACTGTGGATGTGAATGTATGTGAGGACATCTCTTACCTTCTGTATGATCTCTGGTATCATTCCCACCTGCTCACTGACCTCCATGGGCTCTCCTGCACCTCCAGCCTGCGAGAATAAACACAGAATCAATAACAAACGAGAATTGTACATTCCTTATTAGAAAATGTGTATTTGCATCAGCTGTTAAAAATCATTTTTATATGAACATATAGATACTACAACTTCACAGGTCTCACTTAGACCGAAGACTTCAATCAAGAAACAGACTTTGAGCTCATGCGAACCAGTTAACTATCAATTTAAAAATATTGACTGAGGGCTTTGAGCCAATCACTGACCGTGACATGGGGCTGGGAAGCGACTGCCTGAGCCACCACCAATCCTGCCTGTGGCTTCAGAGTGGCCAGAGCTACAGGGAGAGAGAAGGGTAAAACATAGCAGAGGAGAAATGAGAAGTGACGCCCCATGGCCACTAACATCCAAAGCTGTTTCCAGATTAACATAAGAGTGTGTGCAAGTATGCTTGCCTGTGTGTCTGTCTATAATACTGTGTGTGTGTGTGTGTTAGAATGTATAATCATGTGTTGAGTGTACAAGCATGTGTGTGTATGTAAGTGCATAATGTGTGTGTGTGTGTGTGCACAAGCGTGTGTATATAAGTGCAGAATGTGTGTGTGTACGTATGTATATATCTCTCACCCTCTCTGGCGGCAGTGACCTCCTTGGTGAGACGGGCGATGACCCTGCAGGCGGCGTCGTGCTGGTAGAGGGCGTGGCTTAGTTCTTGACGCGTTGTCTGCAGCTGCTGCCTCAAGGTGAAACTGTGGAGCATCACCGCATCCTAAGAGAGAGATCGTTTTAGAAGAGTGTGTGTGTGTCTCAGTTCAGACACAGCGAAGGGGAGTGTAGCTGAGTATACATGGACTCACCCACTCGTCCTGCAGAGCTTTGAGGATGGCTGGGATGCTAGTGGATGAGGGAGCTTTGGGTCTGATGGGGTGAGAGACTGAGGCAGGAGGAGACAAAGATAGCTTAATGTAGTGAGATATCCCCTGACTAGTGGGGTTACCATTGTTGTTGAAGTGGCAGAATACACTCTAGCCTAGAGATTACCAGGCACCATGCAGGAATAGTTGGAAGTCAAATCATATGGATTACCCTTACTGTGTTGACTTCAGCTCAGCATCAGATCTGAACACACTCTCCTCCATGTATCCCTCACCTTTAATGTCTATCAGCTGTTCCTCTGACAGAGGCTGCCCATTCATAGGGTCTGCTCCATTCTCAGCTATGTACTTCTCAATCAGCCGCCGCTCGAACACCTGGTTAGACACCGGCGACACACACGGGTGCTCCGGGACCTCATTTGATACTGGATGGACGGTAGAGCGAGAGAGTAAATGTGCATGCCCGCAATTACAATATAAATACGGCAAACGCAACTCTAGTCAGAAGATGGAAGGACACATTACCGTTTAACTGTACTCTGCAGATATAACACCGATGTCAAGCTGATCCACAATGCTTGAAAAGGGTTGCTTGCTAATTGAAATGCATAACATGCATATGCTAAAAATAATAAGGGAAGGTTCTAGAGACATTATTATACACAAACATACGTGATATTTTCGGTCTGTGTACCGCTAACGTTCCGGAAGGGCAACTCGACTCATTCATTCATTCATTTGAACTTACTTGCACAAACCAGGGACATTTTCAGTAGCTAGCTAAACTCTCGGTCGTTCGTTCCCTCCAAGATCACCGTATCAGTACAGATAAATTAATGTTCTTCGGATCCAACTGTTGCTTATTTTTGTGTTGATTGTAATACAATAATAATCCGGCTAAATTACATTTTCATTTGTTAATTTTTCTTTCCGGATTCACGCACGTTGGTCCGCGGCTGCGCGTTTCGGGTGAAGCTCCGTCTATTGCATGCTGGGATAGCATGAGTCCTCCGACCCCGCCCCTAGTCTGAGGTCCCCAACAAACTATAGTGCTATTCAAAATCCTTGGGACACTCGTACCCTAAACCTTAACCATTTTGAATGTCAACTTCAATGGGGGTAAGGGCACCCCAAAGATCCCGGATAACAAGGACCAACAAGAGATGTGTCAAAGGCAGCGCTGAAACGTGTGTGAATCTGCTTTCACCATTCATGGCAACTCAGAAGAAGTAGACTTATAGTCTAGACAAGAAGGCTAGTACTTTAAATAAAACCAGGTTGGGCACACCCCCTTCCTCATCAACAGGTCTGCCATGGAGACGGTCAAAAACATAATGTTCCTCAGCACTCCGATGAGCTGAAACGGTCAAACAGCACGGACACCGTGGTGAAGAAGTCACGACAGAAACTCTTCAACCTCAGGAGACTGAAGAAATTTGGCCTGTTCTCGAGGGCCCTCACAGTGTTCTACAGGAGCACCATCAAGAGCATATTGTCGAGCTGCATCAAAACCTGGTACGTGTCTTCTTGTCAATAACGGCTGGTGCGCAATGCCTAATATTAAAGAAGTCTTGAGGTATTGCTCGCCTGAGGTAGAGTACCTTATGATAAGCTGTAGACCACACTATCTACCGAGACAGTTCTCATCTATATTATTTGTAGCCGTCTATTTATCACCACAGACCGATGCTGGCACTCAACCAACTCCATAAGACCATAAGCAAACAAGAAAATGCTTACCCAGAAGCAGCGCTCCTAGTGGCCGGGGACTTTAATGGCCAACTTAAATCAGTTTTACCAGCATGTCACATGTGCAGCCAGAGGGGGAAAAAACTCTATAGACCACCTTTACTCCACACACAGAGATGCATACAAAGCTCTCCCCCGCCCTCCATTTGGCAAATCTGACCATAATTCTATACTCCTCATTCCTGCTTACAAGCAAAAACTAAAGCAGGAAATACCAGTGACTCGCTCAATGCGGAAGTGGTCAGATGGCACGGATGCTACGCTACAGGACTGTTTTGCTAGCACAGACTGGAATATGTTCCGGTATTCATTCAATGACATTGAGGAGTATACCACCTCAGTCATCGGCTTAATCAATAAGTGCATCAATGACGTCGTCCCCACAGTGACCATACCTACATATCCCAACCAGAAGCCATGGATTACAGGCAACATCGAGCTAAAGGCTAGCGGGACACTAATCCGGACGCCTATAAGAAATCCTGCTATGCCCTCAGACGAAACATCAAACAAGCAAAGCGTCAATACAGGATTTAGATTGAATCCTACTACACCGGCTCTGATGCTCGTCGGATGTGGCAGGGCTTGAAAACTATTACGGACTACAAAGGGAAACCCAGACTCGAGCTGCCCAGTGACGCGAGCCTACCAGACGGCTAAATGCCTTTTATGCTCGCTTCGAGGCAAGCAACACTGAAGCATGCACGAGAGCATGCATGAGAGCACCAGCTGTTCCGGATGACTGTGTGAAAACGCTCTCGGTAGCCGACCTGAGCAAGACCTTTACACATTCACAAATCCACGGGGCCAGATGGATTACCAGAACGTGTACTCAAAGCATGCGCAGACCAACTGGCAAGTGTCTTCACTGACATTTTCAACCTCTCCCTGACTGAGTCTGTAATACCTACATGTTTCAAGCAGACCACCATAGTCCCTGTGCCCAAGGAAGCGAAGGTAACCTGCCTAAATGATTACCGCCCCTTAGTACTCATGTCGGTAGCCATGAAGAGCTTTGAAAGGCTGGTCATGGCTCACATCAACAGCATCATCCCAGATACCCTAGACCCACTCCAATTCGCATACTGCCCCAACAGATCCACAGATGACACAATCTCAATCGCACTCCACACTGCCCTTTCCCACCTGGACAAAAGGAACACCTATGTTAGAATGCTGTTTATTGATTACAGCTCAGCGTTCAACACCATAGCACCCACGAAGCTCATCACTAAGCTAAGGGCCCTGGGACTAAATACCTCCCTCTGCATCTGGATACAGGACTTCCTGACGGGCTGCCCCCAGATGGTAAGGGTAGGCAACAACACGTCTTCCACGCTGATCCTCAACACTGGGTACTGTGTGTACTTAGTCCCCTCCTGCACTCCCTGTTCATCCACGACTGCGTGGCAAAACACAACTCCAACACCATCATTAAGTTTGCTGACGACACAACAGCCTGATCACCGACAACAATGAGACGGCCTATAGGGAGGAGGTCAGAGAACTGGCAGTGTGGTGCCAGGACAACAACTTCTCCCTCAATGAGAGCAAGACAAAGGAGCTGATCATGGACTACAGGAAAATGTGAGCCGAACAGGCCCCCAGAGGGCACGACAAAACCTTTTCCCCCTCAGGAGACTGAAAAGATTTGGCATGGGTCCCCAGATCCTCAAAAAGTTCAACAGCTGCACCATCGAGAGCATCCTGACCGGTTGCATCACCGCCTGGTATGGCAACTGCTCAGCATCTGACCGTAAGGCGCTACAGTGCGTACGGCCCAGTACATCACTGGGGCCAAGCTTCCTGCAATCCAGGACCTATATAATAGGCAGTGTCAGAGGAAAGCCCATAAAATTGTCAGAGACTCCAGTCACCCAAGTCATAGACTGTTTTCTCTGATACCGCACGGCAAGCAGTACCGGAGCGGCAAGTCTAAGACCAAAAGGCTCCTTAACAGCTTCTACCCCCAAGACTGCTGAACAATTAATCAAATGGCCACCGGACTATTACACTGACACCTCCTTCTCCAACACTTTGTTTTTGCATTATTTTGCATTATTTAAATCAAATTGAACATGTTTCATTATTTATTTAAGGCTAAATTGATTTTATTGATGTTTTATATTAAGTTAAAATAAGTGTTAATTCAGTATTGTTGTAATTGTCATTATTTCAAATAAAAAAATATATTAAAAAAATCGGCCGATTAATCGGTATCGGCTTTTTTGGTCCTCCAATAATTGGTATCGGTATCGGCGTTGAAAAATCATAATCGGTCGACCTCTATAATCAACTTTAGAAGACAGTCCTGGCGCTTGCTGGACTTTCTTGGTCGCCCTGCAGCCTTCTTCACAACAATTGAACCGCTCTCCTTGAAGTTCTTGATGATCCGATAAATGGTTGATTTAGGTGCAATCTTACTGGCAGCAATATCCTTGCCTGTGAAGCCCTTTTTTTGTGCAAAGCAATGATGACGGCACATGTTTCCTTGCAGGTAACCATGTTTGACAGAGGAAGAACAATGATTCCAAGCACCCCCCTCCTTTTGAAGCTTCAAGTCTGTTATTCGAACTCAATCAGCATGACAGAGTGATCACCAGCCTTGTCCTCATTAACACTCACACCTGTGTTAACGAGGGAATCACTGACATGAAGTCAGCTGGTGCTTTTGTGGCAGGGCTGAAATGCAGTGGAAATGTTTTTTGGGGATTCAGTTCCTTTGCATGGCAAAGAGGGACTTTGCAATTAATTGCAATTCATCTGATCACTCTTCATAACATTCTGGAGTATATGCAAATTGCCATCATACAAACTGAGGCAGCAAACTTTGTGAAAATGTATTTTTGTGTCATTCTCAACTTTTGGCCACGACTGGGAGGCTAGTCAGGATCGAAGGAAAGATGAACGGAGCAAGAGAGAATTCCTTAATGAAAACCTGCAACAGAGTGCTCAGGACCACACTGAGGCTAAGGTTCACCTCCAACAATGACAATGACCCTAAGCACACAGCAAATACAACGCAGTAGCTCGAGACAAGTCTCTGAATGTCCTTGAGTAGCCCAGCCAGAGCCCGGACTTGAACCCGATTGAACATCTCTGGAGAGACCTGAAAATAGCTGTGCAGCGATGCTCCCCATCCAATCTGACAGAGCTTGAGAGGATCTGCAGAGAAGAATGGGAGAAACTCCCCAAATACAGGTGTGCCAAACATGTAGCATCATACCCAAGAAGACTTAAGGCTGTAATTGCTGCTAAAGGTGTTTCAACAAAGTACTGAGTAAAGGGTCTGAATACTTATGTAAATCTGATATTTCAGATATTTGTAAAAAATAAAAAATACATTTAAAAAATTGCACAAATTTCAAATAACCTGTTTTGCTTTGTCATTATAGGGAATTGTGTGTAGATTGATGGGGGGACAATTGAATCATTTTTAGACTAAGACTGTAACGTAACAAAATGTGGAAAAAGTAAAATGGTCTAAATACGTATAGGTAGGGATAAAGTGACTAGGCAACAGGATAGATTATTAACAGTAGCCGCAGCATATCTAATAAACACCCTATTTAGTACACTGGGCTCTGGTCAAAACATAGACCATAAATATCCAAGTATGCTTAGTACATAGTAGTAACACCTTGTAAGTAGTCAGAGATACAATATGGTGCTGCATAGAGAAGTGGTGTTGGCTGTATATAATTCAGTTACCTCTGTTAGGTCATGTTGAAGTGTGAGTACGTCATGGAAATAGACACAGCATCAGGATCCCTTCCCAGCGGGTTGGTTTACCGGCCCTTTGTTCCAAATGGCACCCTATTCCCTATATAGTGCACTACTTTTGACTCGGGCCCATTGGGGAATAGGGTGCCATTGGGACACACCGTGTTTGACTCGCGGCTCATACGTCTCTGTTTGTCACTAATTAGTTGGATATTTGTAGGACTACAGGGCTGCTCAGTAAGCTGTGGGAAGGAGGGGGGTGGGGTGAGAGGGATGTTAGGGGGGATAGAACACAACATGCTAAGAGTGAAACACATGTCATCTGTCAATCACCCCCTCCTGTTCCCCTTATTGCTCTGCAATCTCTCCCAAATGAACTCCCTCGCCTCCCTCTTTCTCCTCTCCACCTCCCTCTGTCGCCTCCTCGTCCCCCTATCCCCCTCCAGACAAACATGAGAATGAAGCAGGCAAACCCCTCCTGGCCCTCCTCCTCATGCTCGGTATCCCTGCCAGTGTCTGCTTCTGTTGCCGGAAGGAGATCTTCAAGAACAAATCCCCAACACCACCGATATCTAACTGGACAACCCCGAGACTCTGCACCCCCCTCCAGGCTACAACATGCCCGGAGGAGGGGTGTCCCCTGGACCTGGTGTCCCGGTGAGGGATAGTTAGATGGTGGCTTGGCTACCAAATGGCACCCGATTCTCGCTATTCTGTAGGTCTTTGGTCAAAACGAGTTCACTTGGGAATATGGTGCCATTTGGGACAAATCCCTTGTAGAAGTTGCCTTTAGGTTCCCCCCTCTAATCTGTCTCCCATGCTGTACTACTATAATAATGACATTGTTGCGCTGATGCCTGTTTTGTAGTTGAACGGTGATAACGTGACGTGTTTTTCTGTGGTTATTGCAGACGTTCTATCATGGTATATTAACCATTTATTATTATTAATTTAACTACATACTGTGGTGTGTTGGTTTTTGCATGCCTTGTGTTTTGTATGTAATTGGAGTCAATAGCGATTCTGTGTGTGTGTGTGTGTGTGTGTGTGTGTGTGTGTGTGTGTGTGTATACAGTGGGGGAAAAAAAGTATTTAGTCAGCCACCAATTGTGCAAGTTCTCCCACTTAAAAAGATGAGAGAGGCCTGACAGACAAAATGAGAAAAGAAATTCTGAAAATCACATTGTAGGATTTTTAATGAATTTATCATAGTCATAGTTGAAGTGTATCTATGATGAAAATTACAGGCCTCTCTCATCTTTTTAAGTGGGAGAACTTGCACAATTGGTGGCTGACTAAATACTTTTTTGCCCCACTGTATCTCTCTCTCTCTCCTTCTGTTCATTATATCGGTGTCTGGTATGGTTCTTGTTAGGAAACCCTCGTAGTCCTCCTGTCAGGTGTGGAAATCCTCAGGAGAAGAAACAAGGAAGAGAAGTGTGTGACAGTGTTTTGTTTCAGTGCTTCAGCCCCCACAGTGGAGTGGCCCCCCCGCCCAACCAGCCAGTACATTCCTGGGGCTCCTCGGATGGTAGGGCTTTATACTCTTCTCTACTCTATTCTACCCTACTCTACACTCTTAGAAAAATGGGTTCCAAAAGGGTTCTTTGAAGGTCCCTATACGAGAGCCCTTTTTGGTTTCAGGTAGAACCCTTTTGCGTTCCATGTACAACCCTCTGCAGAAAGGGTGTGTGTGTGTGAGGGGTATGCTCCAGTGATGTACAGCGCCCCCTCCGGGAAGGAGGTGGAGAACATGTTTCAAGCTGATCCCCCTCCTTGCCCGTCCACCACCCTAGGTCAGTCCTCACTCACCCTCTCATACACACACACACACACCCTCTCACACACATATATGCACACCCTCTGACATTGTTCCTCCCTCCTCCCCCCCCAGGCCTCATCGCCCATCGCGCCCGTCTCCCCGCCCGCCTCTGACGCCCTGCACTCCACAGACGGAGCCTTCCTGTTCAACATGGACACAGGAAAAAAACTCCCCCGCCAACTTCCTGTAGAATCGGTCCAATCGGTTAATGTAGCCACGGCTCCGGGCCGGTACGGCTCAGTGGCTGTTATATGGGTTGGAGAGGAAGCAGTATGTTGTTGATGTAGCTGTGAGCTAGATGACATTGCCCCTCAGATCACCTATCCACTGTTTATTTTTCTGACATAAGACATTGTATTGTACCTTTTACAAGGCCGTAGTTAGATTACCCCTGTTAAACCACGGGGCCTGTTTGTAATTCAGCCAATCGTGAAGAATAGAACTGACTACTTCAAAATGGAATTGCCTCAATGGCGCAGCCCATGCTGTCACGGATGCTCGAATGGCACATATACAAAGATGAGTCCTCTCTCTCTATGGTGTGGCCTTACAGTTTTGTAACGTGTCTTTTTTCAAACTCAACGGTGAAGATGGTATCGATCAAACACTCTGGTCGTGTTCCCCTGCTGAGACGTTGCATGCATCAACCAATGGTTGCGTGGCACGTCAGCGACTGCCGTCGGGCACCCGATAGCTATAACATAGGGTTAGCTGATACGTAAAATAGCTATCCAAGAGTTGTAAGAACTGGCATTCGTCAGCAACGTCTGAGGAGAGGAACACAACCGATAACTGCCTTTCAGGGCTCTACCTGGAACCAAAAATGGAGACAGCTAAAGAACCTTCTTGGAATCATTTTTTTTCCCTTAGATTTTCATTATCCAATCAGAACCCACATCACACCTAATCATACAATCAGAAGCCACTAGGAAAACTCATCATCCCCTCAAGATAGACCAAGCAAACCTCTCCGCCTGTCGGGTAGGTAGCTAATTGCCGGTAGCTACTTCCTGTTGTGTATATTTAAACAGTGTATACAGTATATATGCAAATATGAACAGAAATGCCTTTCCATGCCAAAGTATAGCTGCTTGTTATTATATGCATGGTGCACCATTTTAGTACTACATATGAAACTAATGTCATTTCAACAGGGTTTGTAGAGTTAAATAACTTTTAGGCAGCTTATTAATACATTGGAAGGGTTCTATTTTATTAAGATGTTGAATCGTCTGCATAAAATCCTATTTATCATATTTAATGTCTTTTATATAATGATGCACTCCTGAAGGTTTTACAGACAGTGGGACCCATTCGAGCGGATCACTTTTGTCAAGTCGGTGACCGTCGTTGGTCACCTTTCAAAGTACGTTGAAATATGGGGACACAAATGATCCCACTTGTGCCGACATGCCGACTGCGTGAACTTTACAAAAACCATGTGATCAAAGGTTGTGAAGTTTTGACTGCACGTTTCTGCACTTGCTCTTCACCCTGCAGCCATCACCTGCATTGCGGGAGGCTCTGTTGTCCACCAATCATTAGGCTGTTTTTGTTTGACCCACACGAACATGACCAAAGACATGACTGAAACAGGAACCAACTTTGCCTCGATTTATATATACAGTGGATATATACAAAATGAATGTGATATGTCTCTCTCATTGTTTGTACAAAGTACACACATTTGATTACAAATTATGATTGTGTGATATGAGAGTTGGAGACAAAGAAATACTTTTATAACAATGGCACACTGCTATTTGTTGTAAAACCACGTGTCCAACTTTTGGCTTTCGCAGTTGCTCCTCCCCCGATTTCACTCCTCGGATTTCATCTAGTCATTTGCTTAAGCCTCACCGCGCAAACGCACCCGGTGCCTTCATCTCCTCTACCAAAGGGAGATTGTCCTGGGGGTGTATTCATAAGTGCACAATGAAGCAAACGTTTATTTTGGGGACAAATTCAGTTAGTCCCTACCCATTTCAACCTGGTTGCTTCCTTTAGGTTCCTAATGAATGTACCCCTGGTCGGGTCAAGGGGTGAGGAAAATTAATTCTACATGATTATATTCAGGGACAGGGCATTTCCAGACCATGTAAGCAGAATTGGAAAAACTCCTGGCCCTAGTTGGTCAAGGGGAGAATCTCAATTGGAGAAGGTCAGATGCCACTTGATCAAGCTCAAGCTCAAGCTCTTGGAGTCACTTTTAAAACGTTTTTCCAGAACTGCTTTTCTCACCGTCTCATCCCATGACACACACACTTTAAAGGAATGGACAGATCTGTAATGTAGATAATAGGAAGTATGTATTTGTTTTATTAGAGAACTTGTTTGTGTTGTGTGCCGCCATAACTGGAGAGGAGTGAGGAAGAAAATGATTTCCAACGCCATATCGTCAGACCTTATGGAATGTTTCTATTCTACAAATATCAATAGCATTTATAGCAGAATAGTGGGAAATGCACATATCCACCTTAATAAACAGAAATTACGTTGTCTGTCTCCTTGAAAACAAGCTAATCAGCTGTCAGTTCTGTTTCACACGCAAAATAACTATAGGATCTTTAAGAAAAAAGGCAAATGCTTTATTATTGCAAAACGATACCAAAACATTTGCAAACAAAACATTATGTACAATGTCGTGATTACGATCCTAGACCTAGATTATGTTCAAAACAAGGCCTTTCAATTCCCATCCATCCATCCCTCACTCCTCCTCCTCTCCATTTCTCTCACTTGTCTCTCTAGCACCCTCACTTGATCCTCCAGGTCGGTTTTGTTGCCGCCGGTGCCAGAATGCCCTATACCCAATAGGACGCAGACGCTCACCAGGCCGGCCAATCGCAGCGCCGTAGTCTCTGTTTCAGCGCTGCGGTCACTTAGGATCAGGCCAAACAGTCCTAAAACCACACCCAGCTTCAGTAGCCACAGGACCCGCCTCAAAGTGGATGCCACCAAGCGGAAGGCCAGGGACAGCAGCCAGTAGCCAATGAGAGCCAGCAGAAGCCACTGACCGATATAGACCACAGCATCTGGGGTGATACTGTTAACAGGCATTTGAACTGGAGGAGAGAAAGAGAGAGATACAACATGATCTTAGTGCATTTTCTGGCCTAGTATTCTTAAAAATACTTCCTTGTCTCCATTCTAAGATGTGGCAAAAACATAGTCTTAGCAGTGTGTTGCTATGTAATTATTGTACCGGTAGGTTACTTTTGGCATTGTGGAAAAAGAGGTTTGTTCTTCTGGCACACACACCTAATCCAGGGCATGTCTGTCAGTGGATAAAGGGCTCCCTTGGCAGGTGAGACTTTCATCCAGTTGTGTTGTGTTGTGTGTGTGTGTGTGTCTACAGAGAACAATGACAGTAAATTACAATGTGAGAGTGTCTAGTACTGTACATGGGTTGTGTGTTGAGATGTTGCACAATATGGGATCAATCAACAGATGACATAAGAATGATTTACTTGAAATTATTATTTTTGTATTGACAACTGTCTGTTCCATTATTGAATGGTTATCAGCCCTGGTCCTGGAGAGCTACAGGTTGTACAGTTTGTTTTTGCTCCAGCCCAGCTCTAACATACCAGATCCAACTAGTCAACTGCTCATCAAGACATTGATTAGGTGTGTTAGTGCTGGGCTGAAACAAAAGTCCTGCACATGACATGCTTTAGCTCTCTGGGAACAGTATCGGTGACTGACTGGAGTATTGCATTAGCTTTCTGGGCCTGATATTCATAAAGTGGGAATAGGAGTGCTGATTTAGCATCAGTGTTGCCTTTAATATTAAAATGATAAATAATGAATGATCCTAGAGCAGGTGTTTACCATCAACTCCTGCTGCCCTCAGGAACTGGGTGAGGTACTTCATAACCACATTTGCGCCACTGGCCGCTACCGCAGCCAGATACTTGACCAACCGAAAGAAACACTGACAGGAGAGAGAGAGTTGATATAGGGTTATGTTTGAGGCAAACACACGGGTCACTAAATACGGAAATAAAACAAGCAAGGGTTCCCGTACAGGCCGACTTGTTGCTACTCGCACCTACCTAATTCGACAAAAGAACTGACATCATTAGACTAAGATTTTATGATACATACTACTGTTAAATTGAATTTAGAGCAGGCTATTCTTTGTGCCTCACCTTCTGTGCAGTTTCAACAGACCGCGCCCCAACAAGGTGGACCAGGTAACTGTGCGCCTCCTGGGACAAATCCGTGAGCGTCTCCCGGAGGACTTGCATCATTCCCGGGGAATTGTTAAATGACTTCTCGAAGCGACTATATTCTCCCGAACAAGAAACTACCACGGTGCTCAGCACACACAAGACGAAACACACTTTCATTGTTTCAGACGCCTTATGTAAAGTCAAAAGATTAAAACATCCAACGTCTTTAGATTTAGTTGAATATGGTTTCACTGCATAACCATATGCTACAACAATCTAAACTGGTCACTCTACAGACAGAAACATATTGGCTACAGTGTAGCCTATGTCTTACATATGGAAAGAAAAAAAAACATCGTCTAACTACAGTTTCCAGGATATAGAAAGTAGGCAGGCCAACACAAAATGTACTACAGTAGTTGCGTTGCCCTTCTTCATCTTTAAGTTTAATTGGCAAATCGCAATCAACTGACAAGTGCATACACCGCCACCTACTGTACTGGAGTGTGACGACCTATCTATACCACTACAGTATATTCTCTTGACTAACCCTGGATTTCTAATAAAATAAAATAACTCCGTGCAAACCTCACCACTCACATCATCCCCACCCACTCCCGTCCAACCTCTGACCCTGTCAAACAACCTCTCCCTTTCTACACACATTTCACAAAATAATAATACACGTTCAATCGTTTCCTCTACCATACAGCCATTACACATTCTAGTACCATGTTTCCTATCAATTTCAAAGATGAATTCAATCCCGTATGCCCTAATCTAGTTTCCTTCTGTTCTCATTCAATGACACTATCTCCCGTAAAGATGTCCTTGTACTATACAAATGTCTGCCCTTCCTACTTTCATCCCATTGTCTCTGCCAGCAATCTAACCCATTTTTTCGAATGAATGTTTTAAATTCTCCTCTACCCAACTGCACCTGTATATCCACAATAGTGCTTTTCACTGCTCCTTTTGCTGTTATATCTACTATATTATTTCCATAAACTCCTGCATGAGCCGGAATCCAACCGAACTAAATGTCAATGTAATTTCTTTGTAATCCCAATACCTGCATCATTACTTCTAACCATAAATCATCGCGTTCTGACTTTCCAGATCTTAAACTACATAAAACCGATGCAGAGTTCGAACATATTACTACTCTTCTTGGTTGCACCTCCTCTATCCATTGCAATCCAACAATTATCGCAAACATTTCTGTTGAATATACAGACAAATAATTTGTTAGACTTGCATAGATTAACATCGAACTCAAGAATAAATACACTTGCTCCCCGTCTTCCCATTCATCGTATCCTTTGAACCATCTGTATACACTGCAATACAATAATACAACTGATTACTAATATTGATCGACTATTATTCCCTCATTATATTCTTCACACCACTGTTGATTTTTCTTCGATCAGGCTAAAATCAAGTTAACCTTCCCTAGCCTTCTATTTGCAATTTAAATTAGGATTTGCGTAGACTGGATGGAATTCCTGAAACGTAGACGCCGTAAAACCTGCCCCCCTGGTAGAAAAAAAGGAAGCAGGGCACGCTCGCCACCTACTGTCAAGTCGACATTAAATAGCTTACCCTGCAGGTCGCAACGTTTTTAGAACGTTCCCGATTGAAATAGGCCATGTAGAGCAGACATGCTCCTCTGACATGAATCATAAGGATTCACATTAGCTCTGTTCATGTCATTTCTATCTGCAACGTTCGACAACGTTTGGCAGTTGACGGCCCCAAATGTATTTTATTTTATACCAACCTTTATTTTCATACCCTCATCTCCTGTTGTTGTCTATTTGCTCGACCAATTAAAAATATGTAGTAGTACTATACACAAAATAGCTAAAATAAAAGTCTGACCAAAATAAGTCAAATTAAAGTTTATTTCTTAAAGTGTTATCATGGGCCCCGGTGTTTATTTTATTCCCTATGGTCCTGGTCAAAAGTAGTGCACTATATAGGCAATAGAGTGGGACACATTTCAGGGTCTTCTTCCATTACTTGTTCCTCTGGGCTTGGGCCTTGCAGGTCAGGTAGGCCAGCTTGGTGGTGAGCTGCTCAGTGAAGAGGGGGTGGAACGCCAGCATGATCCTCAACATGTTGCCTTTACGGGCCTCGTCCACCGGAGTCTGGCCCCAGATATCTATCTCCTGGGTGGGAGGGGAGGAGAGGAAAGAGAGGAGGAAGGGCAGGAGAGGAAAGGACACGAGAAGAGAGGTGAGGTAAGGTGGGGGAGTGGATCGGACTTCGAAGGTGAATTTGGAAAAAAGACATTCATTTCAATTGTCAGATGTAGTGGTGGTATGTTGAGGATGCTGCTGAAACTCTAACTGTAGAGTAAAAACACTTAGGTGGCATAACGGCCCAGTTGCTACTTTGGTGAAGATTAAACTACTACCCTCTTTTACCTCTCCTACTCCACCCTGAGATGAGCAGGGTCGCACTGTAGCAAAACCTTTCAAAACATTGTGCAACGGAAAACGTGTTTCTTAAAGGACAAGTTTAGATACTACCTCCCTGTTTCAGCCTGTTTGCTTCCGTTTAGTGCCAAGTGAGTGAACATGACCCTAGTTCTTACCAGCGGGGTTGCCCCATACTCCAGCAGCCTGCGGACCATGACTGTGTCCCTCATCTTGACAGCCAGGTGCATGGCCGTGCGTCCATTGTAGTCCTTAGAGTCCATGTCCACTCCAGACAGCGCCCAGGCATGAAGCAGCTGGTAGTCTTTCTTGGCCACCGCCCTGAGAGGGAGGGGGGTGGGGGAGGGAGGGGGGTGGGAGAGGGAGGGAGATGGTGGGAAATGGGAGGAGGGGGAGAGAGAGACGTGGGTCAATATTTCTATAACAAGAGTGGCATCTTATTTTTGAATAATGAAAGCACGACTCAAAATGATTCATGTTAATGAATAAGCAGTTACTCACTGCAGCAGCTCCACGCTGATCCTCACTGCGGGCATAGCCAGTGACCCCTCTCTCATCCTCAGGAACTTGATGACGTCATAATGCCTGACATGCAAATGTGAGCCACCATTATCTGGCTTTAGTGTGTGTGCTTTCATTGTTGCTTTATTAGTCCACTTCTAGACTTATTCCAGGTAGGCTACTTACAACGACGCTTTGACAAAGCAGAGCAGGGTTAGTGGGCTACCTGTTGATAATGGCCAGGCGTAGGGGTGTGTTTCCGAAGCGGTCTTTCAAATGCTGGGAGGCTCCTTTGGCCAGCAGGTACTTGACCATGTCCAGGTTACCGATCTCACAGGCCTTCAGCAGTGGTTTGGTGCCGTCATAGTCCCCACAGTTCACATCCATCTGGGGGGGGTATATGCAAGACACGTGTGTGTGTGAGAGAGAAGAAACTGTACCCAAATAAAGAAAACACAGACACACACACACTACTGCAGACATTTTCTAGGATCTCCTGGAGGGAGAGGAAGTCGTTGCTCTCGACAGCTCCGTTAGCGAAGGAGGGAAGCAACTCTCCCAACAGCCCCTTGCGCTCCTGAAGGAAACACAAAGAGTTGAACCAGGTATTTATCATCATGGAGTAGGTGTGCAAGTCAGGTGTAACATCACTAATAAATGGACAAATGGGCCTATCCAAATTATAGGTGAACTCATATGGCCTTGCCTCTATGTCCTTGTTCCGCAGCCAGCTGAGCTCTAGGACCTTGCCCAGCCATTGCAGAAACTTCTTGTCCCTGATCACAGGGCCTGCAATCACGATCGGTTTTAGGCTGAGATCCCTCGCTTGGGTTTTCTCCATAGCTGTGACAAAGAGCATGTGGTGTGTGTTACGATAGATAAACACGCAGAATGGGTCAAATATCAAAGCTACCGAGCTATCTAGCTACTCTGCTAACGTTACTAGTAGCTAGCTAGCACATCAAGTTCAGGTAGCTAGCTAATTGCAGCACTTAGCTATCTTCTCTCTCCTGCACATTGAAGTGGTGAACTAACTAAAGTAGCTTACTACCTTTCTATAGTATCACGTTACTTTACAAACATTGATCAGTTAGTTCATGTAAGCAAACTAGTTTGCTCATTAAGGTATTAGAGCTTGTCAACAAACCAACACAACCGTTGGAGGGCGCGCGAAATGAATGGCCAGGTTATTTTGTTGCTTTTGTTTTACAACTGGTCATGTCCACTAGGTGGTAGCAAAGCCATATATTGATCTAAATACGAACCTCTTTTGGTGGCGCAAAATGACAAATGTGCATACACTTGTTCTTCGACCAGATACAGTAGATTCAATTCACTATTTGTAAAGATCTTGGGTTGTTTAGGCAAGAAAAGAAAAGTACACCCTGTTGCTGTCAATTGTCAGTGAAAGCAATGGGATATTTGTGGCCGTTGGACAGAAGTCTTCCGTGTACTGAAAATTCCTTGGCAGAAAGAACAGAGATATGTAACTAGGCTACTCAAATTACAAATAAAGACGTCTTCCCTTCTGATACCAGGGAGATGTTCAGAGAGAGGGAAAAATAGGGAGGGAGAGAAAATAATCATGTATATTTATTTATAAAGAGCTTTTAATATTTAATATGTCCCTCGTAAATAAAAAACAAATGTAATAATGCAGTGAATAAGTAAATGTAAAGAGCGAGAAAGAAGGATATAGAAAAAAAGGAGGTGAGGAGGGTGGATGGAAAAAGAGAGGGGTGGATTGTGTGTGGGAGGGAGAGTGTGGGATGGAATGGAAGAGGGGGCCAGAAATAAACAAAACAATGAGTTTTTTGAATAATCTGGAGTCAAGACTCCATCAAAGCAGTGAACGGCTCAGCCACTCCACTACCCTGTAACCCTGCCTCCCTCCCAAATGGCACCCTATACCCTATACAGTGCACTACTTTTGACCAGTAGTGCACTATATAGTGAATAGGGTGCCATTTGGGCCACATTCCATGTCTCTGAAAGGAGAGACTGTGAGGGAACAGAACAGGAAGAGATGAGGGAGGTCAGGAGGTCGGCAGCTGGACGGCCCAGTCACATTGTGTGTGTGTGTGTGTGTGTGTGTGTGTGTGTGTGTGTGTGTGTGTGTGTGTGTGTGTGTGTTTTGAATGGATAGAGACGAGAGTGGAATCTCTCTGGCCTAGTGCCTAGAATGGGAGAAAAGGCTTTGATTCGAACGATACCAGGAAGTGTACTGTACATGGGAGCCAACCAAAATGAAGTCAACTGTTCCAAATGGTTCCATTCAGTTCCATCCATTCACTGGAGGTTTAATCTGGCTCCCAGAGCACATCCATAACCTAGTGACAGAAACACTTCCTGGAGAATCTTAAGAGGACATTTTTGATGACATTGCTGACTAAATCTTCTTCATGTTGTTCTGTCATTCTAGGCATTCTAGCGTCCTGTCCATGAGGTGTACTTGTACATCACGCTGCCTCACGCTGCAGAAACAGGCGATAGGCTCCAGCCCCTATGGGCCGTTCTGGCTCGGACAAGGCTTACTTGTGTTCTAGAGAGAGAGAACACTTTGTCCTGACTATCCGGAGAGAAGATGAGCGGGACTTAATATCAGAACAGATGGAGGTCATTTTTTCAAATGCATTTTGAAGAACAGTATTTTTGATACAAATGATTTTATTTAGGTGATAATATACAAAACAAATGAGGAATTTAGGGAAAATGAAACCATTATTTAACACTGCATGGTAGTAAAACACTGCATACTATGGAATCACACCCAAATCAATTCCACAGCTTCACGTTACACATTCAAAGACATAACATAAAGCCACAATGGTAGAAACTTAAACAAACCATCAGTGGCAGACAAATCATCAGTATCATAACAGGGGAATTGGTGGAAATCTGTCTGGAGATGTGATTGGTCAGTTGAAGTCGGGGGCAGTGACCAGTATGGGAGTCGTGGGAACATCTTGATTGAGAGACTGGAAGAGAGAAAGAAAGAAAAAGGGAGAGTAGAAAAATAGATTAACTAATGTGAAGGAACATTTTACATTGACTTCAGGTGTCCCTGGCGGTAATTTTCACGGCACTACTCTATTGTCACTACTCTATTGTCACTACTCTATTGTCACTACTCTATTGCCACTACTCTATTGCCGCTACTCTATTGCCACTACTCTATTGTCACTACTCTATTGTCACTACTCTATTGCCACTACTCAATTGCCACTACTCTATTGCCACTACTCTATTGCCACTACTCTATTGTCACTACTCTATTGTCACTACTCTATTGCCACTACTCTATTGCCACTACTCTATTGTCACTACTCTATTGCCACTACTCTATTGTCACTACTCTATTGCCCTGTGTATTTACACAATCTTGTAAATATTTTATTTGTACGGTAAAAATCTCTCTGAAAAAATAGGCGTTGTTTTTATCCCCCTTTCATTTTGTTTGGATTCTGTCTTGAAATAGTATTCCTCATTGCCAGCACTCTTGTTTTCAATATGGCAAGCATATGTTGTGATCATAAACAATAGACATATAATAATAACATTTAGACTGAACATACCCGCAAATAAATCCAAGTTAAAAAATGTAAATATCTATTCCCACCACATCCTATCATGAATATGATCATGGTAATTCAGCAATAATACCCCAGATAATAACGAATATTACAGTGATAAACAAAATATTAAAGGGGAAGTATTTTACCATTTTTTAAATTTTATTTTATTCAACCTTTATTTAACTAGGCAAGTCAGTTACTAACAAATTCTTATTTACAATGACGGCCTAGATGGTTCGATGGTTCCTAACCCGGAAAGTAGTCTATGGGCCAGGAGACACTGTAATCTGTAATCTGCATGTACTCTACACACACACATACACATTGTAATGTTGTGGTAGTGTGGACTTTATATTGTACATTTGCAATAATAGAGTAATAATGTATTTTATGATGTATTGTTTTATTTATGATGTAGGCTGTTGTGTTTTACTGTGATGTAATTGTTTAAACCCTGTTTGGACCCCAGGAAGAGTAGCTGCAGAATGGGGATCCTAATAAATACTAAATATATAATGTTCATGGTAATCTTGTAATATACAACTGTTAATTGAATCAAATACTAAAGTTCCCCTTTAATGTATTTTCCTGTCTGTCTTACTGAGTATGGTCCAAAACTCCTCCTCTTTTTGTACATGATGTAAGAGAGCGTTGAGGAGATGGTGATCTGGATGATGGTGAAGAGAAGGAGGGACGACTTTACTCCATAACTGAACACCTGAGGTAAAGAGAGAGAGAGAGAGCTAAAGTTAAACTGAGAGCAAGTCATTTGTAAGAACATTTGTCACACATCGTTTGTGATATTGCATTGTGACGAAACAGATCATTTGAATATGAGAGATTTATCATTTCAGATTAAATATAATTTCTCAATGAGTCTTAGACATGATGCATTACAAACACGTTGGGGTAACAACGTACAGTACCAGTTAAAAGTTTGGACACGCCTACTCATTCAAGGGTTTTTCTTAATTTTTTACTATTTTCTACATTGTAGAATAATAGTGAAGACATCAAAACTATGCACTAACACATATGGAATCATCTAGTAACCAAAAAAGGGTTAAACAAATCGAAATATATTTTATATTCTAGATTCTTCAAAGTAGCCACCCTTTGCCTTGATAACAGCTTTGCACACTGTTGGCATTCTCTCAACCAGCTTCATGAGGAATGCTTTTCCAACAGTCTTGAAGGAGTTCCCACATATGCTGAGCACTTGTTGGCTGCTTTTCCTTCACTCTGCAGTCCAACTCATCCCAAACCATCTCAATTGGGTTGAGGTCAGGTGATTGTGGAGGTCAGGTCATCTGATGCAGCATTCCATCACTCTCCTTCTTGGTCAAATAGCCGTTACATAGCCTGGAGGTGTGTTGGGTCATTGTCCTGTTGAAAAACAAATGATAGTCCCACTAAGCGCAAACCATATGAGATGGCATATTGCTGCAGAATGCTGTGGTAGCCATGCTGGGTAAGTGTGCCTTGAATTCTAAATAAATCACAGACAGTGTCACCCGCAAATCACCATCACACCTCCTCCTCCATGCTTCACTGTGGGAACCACACATGTGGAGATCATTTGTTCACCTACTCTGCGTCTCACAAAGACAAGGCGATTGGAACCAAAAATCTCAAATTTGGACTCATCAGACCAAAGGACAGATTTCAACCGGTATAATGTCCATTGCTCGTGTTTCTTGGCCCAAGCAAGTCTCTTCTTATTATTATTATTCTGACTATTAATGTTTTCTTTGCAGAAATTCGACCATCACATCAAATTTTATTGGTCACATACATGTGTTTAGCAGATGTTATTGCGGGTGTAGCGAAATGCTTGTGTTTCTACTACAACAGTGCAGTAATATCTAACAAGTAATATCTAAAAATGTCACAACTTATATCCGATACACACAAATCTAAGTAAAGGAATGTAATTAAGAATATATATAAATATATGGATGAGCAATGTCAGAGCGGCATAGACTAAGATACAGTAGAATAGAATAGAATACAGTATATACAGTTGAAGTCGGAAGTTTACATACACCTTAGACAAATACATTTAAATTCAGTTTTTCACAATTCCTGACATTTAATACTAGTAAAAATTCCCTGTCTTAGGTCAGTTAGGATCACCACTTTATTTTAAGAATGTGAAATGTCAGAATAATATTAGAGAGAATGATTTATTTCAGCTTTTATTTATTTAATCACATTCACGGTGGGTCAGAAGTTTACATACACTCAATTAGTATTTGGTAGCTATCATTGCCTTTAAATTGTTTAACTTGGGTCAAACGTTTCGGGTAGCCTTCCACAACCTTCCCACAATACGTTTGGGTGGATTTTAGCCCATTCTTCCTCACAGAGCTGGTGTAACTGAGTCAGGTTTGTAGGCCTCCTTGCTCGCACACACTTATTCAGTTCTGCCCACAAATGTTCCATAGGATTGAGGTCAGGGCTTTGTGATGGCCACTCCAATACCTTGACTTTGTTGTCCAGAAGCCATTTTGCCACAACTTTGGAAGTATGCTTGGGGTCACTTTCCATTTGCAAGACCCATTTGCGACCAAGCTTTAAGCTTTGACTGAAACAAGTCTCTTCTTTTTATTACCTCTGCAGCAGAGGTAACTCTGAGTCTTCCTTTCCTGTGGCGGTCCTCATGAGAGCCAATTTCTTCATAGCGCTTGATGGTTTTTGCGACTGAACTTGAATAAATGTTCTGTATTGACTGACCTTCATGTCTTAAAGTAATGATGGAATGTTATTTCTCTTTGCTTATTTGAGCTGTTCTTGCCATAATATGGAATTGGTATTTTACCAAATAGGGTTATCTTTTGTATACCAATCCTACCTTATCACAACACAACTGATTGGCTCAAACACATTAAGAAGGAAAGAAATTCTGCAAATTAACTTTTAACAAGGCTCGCCTGTTAATTTAAAAGCATTCCAGGTGACTACCTCATGAAGTTGGTTGAGAGAATGCCAAGAGTGTGCAAAGCTGTCAACAAGGAAAAGGGTGGCTACTTTGAAGAATCTCAAATATATTTTGATTTGTTTAACACTTTTTTGGTTACTACATGAATCCATATGTGTGATTTCATAGTTTTGATGTCTTCACTATTATTCTACAATGTAGAAAATAGTAAAAATAAAGAAAAACCCTTGAACGAGTAGGTGTGTCCAAACTTTTGACTGATACTGGATACTGGCGACACACGCACGCACGCACGCACGCACACACACACACACACACACACACACACACACACACACACACACACACACACACACACAAACAGACCAATGATGAAAGAGGTACTAACAGTGGCATAGTGCTGGTGGTTACATTCATACTCCTGCCTGTCCTGTGTTGTGGGGGCCAGGGGGTGGTTACACGGTGCCTCTGGGTTGTTGTGGAGATCAATGAAGTAGATGATGAGGGCCAGGAGAGAAACCAAAATGGCCACCAGTGTCACCACCATACACACACTCAGCTAGAGGGACAGAGGAAGAGAGAAAGAGAGAGAGAGAGAGAGGGAGGAAGAGATTTGTACATCGTTACAACACTGTATATATACGTAATATGACATTTGTAATGTCTTTATTGTTTTGAAACTTCTGTATGTGTCATGTTTGCTGTTCATTTTTGTTTATTTCACTTCTGTATATTATCTACCTCAAATGCTTTGGCAATGTTAACACATGTTTCCCATGCCAATAAATCCCCTTGAATTGAATTGATAGGGGTGGGAGTCAGGGGCCAGACCTCATTGATTATAGTGTACATTTTTATAATGTAGGGTGTGTGTGTGTGTGTGTGTGTGTGTGTGTGTGTGTGTGTGTGTGTGTGTGTGTGTGTGTGTGTGTGTGTGTGTGTGTGTGTGTGTGTGTGTGTGTATATCTGTGATAAAGTGAAAATCTGAGGCTCGCACCCGACCTACAAATAAATAAATAAATGCGCTGTAGGCTAGAGTCAGAGATGGCAGAATTTCTTTTGACAGGGGGTGCTGGATTTTTTGTGTGTGTCTATTTTAGATATGTTTCTGCTTATAATTTTGCTAGGCTATTTGTGAGTCAACTTGTCTATTATTGGATACATGCAGCTTCTCTTCTGTCATTATATGTTTCCTAGAAAACGAAATAAACCCTTGCTCACCAGAATCTGTTTGACCAGTTGTAAGGAAATTGAAAGCTGTGAAAATGACCCAACATGTTTCTGATAAGATTTGAGTTTGGCTTGGATGCGTATTTATGCGGTTGAAATACTATCAGCTTTTATGACGCTGATAGATCGCAGCTCTACAGCCGGTCCCTAACTGTGCATTCACATTCTCTCAAGATTCTGAAATAAATAATATTTCTCTACTCCTGTTCCCGAGTCAAAATGTACATTTGGTGTATAATTTTACCCTAGAAATGCTTAATTCTGCAGGAGTTCATATTAAGGCTATGTGAGAGGTTAGTGTCCAGATTTCAGTTTCAATTAAACCCACCTGAACAGTAGGCTACAGTTCCCTTGACGTGTCACAGGCCTATTTGAAGTCCCCATCTTGTGACTGTCGTATAGCTTATTCGTAATCTTCACACATAATATATGCACTGTTATCATCCTCTTTTACCACTTCACCAAATCTTTCCCAACATTACTTTTATGGCCCTCCCGTCTCTGTATTTTCAACTCTCTATTTCGCAGCTTTTTCTTATTGAATTAAACTCCGGTATTGTCCTTTTTGCCTCAGTGGTTCGATGTGTGTTTCCCAAAAGCGTTTGGTGTTGGCGCGCGTAAAGTTAGGCCCCAAAGTTTAGGCTTTCGCACTAATGCAAAAAACATTAAAGAAAACCCTAAATGTAGTCTATAGGCCTAGATATAAATTGCACAACAATGATACATGTATAGATTTTTGTATGTATTATTTTCTCTTTATTCAACCCAACTGCCACCTACCCGCCCTTCATTTGCATAATATTTCATAATCCTAAACCAATGATGTATATATAAACACTAGATGATAGGGGGCACTGTTTTGAACCCACCGTGCCTCCATCTTGGCACCGCAACACCATTGTAAAAAAATATATATTTTGGAAGCTATTGCCATGTTTATTCTATTACAGACACCTTAATGCATACTTTTAAATGATACGATATGAGCTAAACATACAAATAAAGCAATACCTAAAAACATTTTCCTTAAAGTATAATTTTTTGAAAGTATTAATGTTACTGTCCCCACTAAAACAACAAAAATACTTAAATACATCCAATTTTGTCCTTGAAACATTTAAATGAAATAATGTCGAATTCCATTCAATCCTATAGAACTTGCCAGCTTGTAGCCCTAAAACCCGGAAATCAGTTACCGCTGGTTCATTCAGCCATCCCTATGCGAAAAATGAACACCCACAATAAGGTCAGAGGTTAACACAGGTTTAGGAGATCTTATAAGTTTTGTTCTATGAGATGATAGGAGTCAGTTAACATGACCTTTATGAATTATGAAGCCTTTATTATGAAGTGCTTAATGTGCTTTTTTTAATTACATAAATTCTTCAAAATTCACAAAAGGTGATGTTAGCTGATGAAGATTATCTCATAGAACTAAACGTATAAGATCTCCTAAGCCTGTGTTTACTACAAACCTTATTTTGGGCGTTTAATAACCTCTATGGGATCGGTGTCCCTAAATCGGGACAATTGTTGCTCAATATGCGATAATGTGACTAAAATGACGTTGTAAACAACAGCCAACTTTCTAGGACATAGACATGTCTTATTGTTAATCTAACCACAGTGTCCAATTTACAGTAGTTATTACAGTGAAAAAATACCATGCTATTGTTTGAGGATAGTGCACAACAACAAAACACTTCTATCACAGAACATGGTTTGATACATTCACCTCTGAAGGTAAATAATGTACTTACACTCAGTAATCTTTATCTGATTTGTCATCCTAAGGGTCCCATAAAATGCTGCGTAGTTTTGTTTGATAAAATCCATTTTTATATTCAAATGTAGGAACTGGGTTCTACAGTTTGACACACCCCACACCTGCTGTCTTTTCTGTGGGGAAGCTAATGATCCATCATATATGACATTTCTGGCAGTGTGTAAACTTAAATGTTTTATTGCCATAGGATTTTTGTATGTTCTCTATAGTTATGTAAGGTAATGTTAGGCTCCTGAGTTGTGCAGCGGTCTAAGGCACTGCATCTCAGTGCTAGAGGTGTCATTACAGACCCTGGTTCGATCCCGGGCTGTATCACACCCGGCTGTGATCGGGAGTCCCATAGGGCGGCGCACAATTGGCCCAGCGTCATCCGGGTTAGGGGAGGGTTTGGCCGTGGTACTCTTTCATTGTAAAATAAGAATTTGTTCTTAACTGACTTGCTTAGTTAAATAAAGGTTGAATGTACTTGAACATCCTTAAATTGACCAATTCGGCACATTTGGGCAAACTCCTGACAGAATTAATACAAAATATTGTGTAGTGATGTAATTGTTCACTGGATCAGTCTGAAACGTTGCACACAAACTGCTGCCATCTTGTGGACAACGTCTAAATGACACCTAGAATCCTACTTCACTGTCTTGGCCTTCTCTTGCATTTCAAAGATGATGCAACAATTATTTTTGAGAAACCTCTTGTTTTTTATTTCTGTTATCTTTTACCAGATCTAATGTGTTATATTCTCCTACATTCATTTCATATTTCCACAAACTTCAAAGTGTTTCCATTCAAAAACTATCAAGAATATACATATCCTTGCTTCAGGTCTTGAGCTACAGGCAATTAGATTTCATTTTAGGTGGAAATTGGAAAAAAAAGGCTGCAACCCTTAAGAGGTTTTAAACAAAAAAAACTACAAAAACGCCATTCATTTTCCCAATAGGCTTTGTCCAATGAACCATGGCGGAGTTAGTGCCTACAAAAAGACGCCATTACTATTTCTCTCTATGGAGGACTGATTTTCTGGGGAGTGCTAATATTGCCGACCAGTGGCTTCAAAGCCTCTCATTGGCCAATACATAGAATTAGCAATCCAGAGTTTATATACATCATTGCCCTAAACCTGGACGGCCCGCGGATATAACCATGGGGATTGCGGGTTATGAGATCACTAGTGTGAGTGTGTGTACGCAAGCATACCGTGTGATGGTATTCATACTCACCGATTTCATACTGCTGTGTTTCTCCATCACTATGGCAACGACTCCTGCTGCTATGAACTAGACACAGCAGATTTAAACAACTCCCAATTGTCAATCAAATATCATAAACAATGATTAAAAGAATGAGTGCATTAGCTGATAAAACAATAATGAAATTGAATGGCAACACTTAAAAAAAAACAACTGGTAATCACAATAACAAATTTGATAGAATAACTTATGTAACCATTCAGTACAGAGAGTGAGTATGAGTGAAGGTTAGGTTACTAGGTTACCGATAGGCCACTCCACCAGGGCACCCCAAAGGTCACGACCTCTGTGAACTCAGTGGAGAGGAGGGGGATGGAGTAGGACATCACCATCAACCCAATCATTATCTGGGACACCTGACAGATAGATAGATAGATAGATAGATAGATAGATAGATAGATAGATAGATAGATAGATAGATAGATAGATAGATAGATAGATAGAACACACAATCACACACACAGACAGATGCAAGCACACACATACAGGCCGGTTTACTGTAAATGCACTTGGTGGGAACTGCTGATGTAAAAAGGGTTTTATAATATGATTGTCTTATTGACACAAACACATTAGGTTCCAGGCGTTCACCACAAATCAATGTCTGACATCTTTATAGAGACAGTAAATATAATGAGTCATGTACAAATACATACTGTATTTCATTCTTAAATGCATCAGTCAAACATAATGAGAAAAAAAATAAAAACAGGACATTAAATGCACAGGGCTGAACACAACATGCAATAATAACCACCCCTATTGTAGCATCTCCATCTATAAAAAAAAATAAGTAAAAATAGTCTTTGACATCTGACGCTCACCCCCAAAGCCTTCGGCTCGCCTTTCTGGATGCTCTCGCGCAGAGCCTGCTGTTTGTCGGTCAGTTTATCCGAGTTGATGTCCGTGGTCACGCTCACTGACAGGTCCCTTGAGACCGACACAGCCATCCTTGCGCTCTGGAGTCCTTTGGCACTGGGGGTCCAGGAAAAGGACACACGCAATGTGTGTTCAATTGTTATGCTATTAAAGAGATTCACTTTACCAACACTTTTATTTAAATTATGATTAATTATACAACAATAGTGAAACCTCCAGGGTGTACCGTTAAACAATCAAAATACCTATTAGGACAATCGACGCATCTTACCTTTTCCTTTCAGATACAAAATCACTAGTATGCCTAATTCCACAAACTCAACTTCTTGTTGCCGAATCCACGAATTAGAAAAATTGATTTCGCAACATAGCCAGTCCGAGTCCGTTCCCTTAACTTTTTGTGTCTCCGCCCGTTCTTGGCACGAACGAAACATGAGTAGGATTAGCTTACTTTCACTGGTGCGAAGCCTCCACCCATAGCCCACTGTCACCCCCTCGTCTTGGTAGACAGTGATACAATAGTCAATATAAACATTCGTAGCAACCGTTTTTGTGACAGCCTGGACCTACACGGTCATTTTGCAACAAAATAAAGGACCGTGTGCATACAACAGGGGCGGTTTTCCTCAAGGTAAGTCCGTTTTTAAAAAAAAAGTCCGTTTAATTTTTATTTATTTACATAAATGGTGGATGAAGTTGCGCTGATCTTCAGGGGGAATCGAGAGAACATGGCAGTTTAGTCCTGATGTGTAGGCAACAGAACAAGATGATTGAGAAATAAGAATGGTAAATAGGCGTTCTAGATTTGTTTTTAACTGACCTGTATCTTTAAATAAAGGTTTAATAAAATGTAGGCTAATTAAATAAATAAAAGAAGACTATCTTTCTATTATGGCGGATATGTGTGCATGGTGCTCTGCCCAAGCCCCCCTCACATTCACTTGTCCTTGAACTTCATGTTGCGTCAATACAGTTCAGACCAGTCGGCTGGACCGTGGTAATGTACCGTAGTTCATTGCTCTTTCCCCTGTTTTGTTTTCTTCCCTCTCTCCCCTCCTCTTATTTCGTTTGCTGGCCTAAACAAGCAAACCCTTCCCCACTTCGAATACAGTAGAGTGCATAGTGCATGCAGTGAGGTCTGTGTTTGAACAGCGTTCTACGCTCTAGAATAATGTTTGGTGAAGCTGGTCTGGAAATGAAATGTTCCCATGCCCCATATCTTGATTTCATTGTAATACATCTCCCCCCGCCCCCGTCTCTCCCTAAGCCCACTGTGCACATCTGTTTTTCATCGAGCAGCAACATTCCACTATATCCAATAGGGACTAGGCCAACTCAGACATGTGGTTTTCATTCTCTCTGTCAGACCCCCCCCTGCCTCTCTCCCCTCTCCTTTTTTATCTTATTCTCTCTCGGACTCTCTCTCCCCCTCCCTCCGTGCTTCTTTCCCTCTCCACCTTCCCTCCCTCCCTCCCTCTTATTTTTTTTTCTCTCTCTCTCTCTCTCGCTCTCTCTCATCCAGTCATTCACACAACTCATCACCACAATCCAAGTCCTTGCTAGGTCAAATGAACCTCGCCCCTCTTGCAGTTACAGCTCAACATAAACATGCACATGCTTAAAGGGATACTTCGGGATTTTGGCAATGACTCCGGTGAAGTAGATCCTCTTAGCTTGGACATTCGAGGAAGGTTGCTATGGGGAGAGTCAGGTCCAGATGTTTTACTCACAGCAGGGGATTCATGAAGATGATTTTTCATTTGAAAAGGTGTCTGAGTCAACTGTGCTATATCCTATATTTCTATAGGATGCTGCGGTAATTATCACCCCCTGTGTAACTCACATTGTGAATCTGTTTATTGAACTAGGCTGTTTTCCCAGTGGACTAAAATTTGCAAGGGTCATTCCTGTATATAAAAAAAGGGAATAAGTTAGATCATGGAAACTATCGGCCTCTCTCAATCCTGTGGGCTTTATTCGGAGGTCATGGAAAAGATTATGTTCAAGCAGATTGACAGTTATATTTCTTTACATAACCTATTCTATGAGCTCCAATCTGGCTTTATGAAATCCCATTCCACTGACCACCTGCCTACTATATCTGACTCACAGCATAAGGAAGGAAGTAGACGGAGGGACATTTTGTGTTATGGTCATGTTAGATCTACAAAAGGCGTTCGATACAGTGAATCATGAGATTCTGTTAATCAAACTAAGAGCCATGGGCTTTAACAACTTAGCAGTAAAATGGGTCAGCTCTTACCTGCAAGAAAGAAAACAGATGGTGGATGTGGATGAGACCCTGTCTAAACCCAAAATGTTGAACTGCAGAGTACCCCAAGGGAGTGTGCAGGGTCCACTTTTATTTTTATTGCATATAAATGATCTGAAATCTACCCATACCTGTGACCTTTTCCTATACAGTGGGGCAAAAAAGTATTTAGTCAGCCACCAATTGTGCAAGTTCTCCCACTTAAAAAGATGAGAGAGGCCTGTAATTTTCATCATAGGTACACTTCAACTATGACAGACGAAATGAGGGAAATAATCCAGAAAATCACATTGTAGGATTTTTAATGAATTTATTTGCAAATTATGGTGGAAAATAAGTATTTGGTCAATAACAAAAGTTTATCTCAATACTTGACAGAGGTCAAACGTTTTCTGTAAGTCTTCACAAGGTTTTCACACACTGTTGCTGGTATTTTGGCCCATTCCTCCATGCAGATCTCCTCTAGAGCAGTGATGTTTTGGGGCTGTTGCTGGGCAACATGGACTTTCAACTCCCTCCAAAGATTTTCTATGGGGTTGAGATCTGGAGACTGGCTAGGCCACTCCAGGACCTTGAAATGCTTCTTACGAAGCCACTCCTTCGTTGCCCGGGCGGTGTGTTTGGGATCATTGTCATGCTGAAAGACCCAGCCACGTTTCATCTTCAATGCCCTTGCTGATGGTAGGCTTTGTTACTTTGGTTCCAGCTCTCTGCAGGTCATTCACTAGGTCCCCCCGTGTGGTTTTGGGATTTTTGCTCACCGTTCTTGTGATCATTTTGACCACACGGGGTGAGATCTTGCGTGGAGCCCCAGATCGAGGGAGATTATCAGTGGTCTTGTATGTCTTCCATTTCCTAATAATTGCTCCCACAGTTGATTTCTTCAAACCAAGCTGCTTACCTATTGCAGATTCAGTCTTCCCAGCCTGGTGCATGTTTACAATTTTGTTTCTGGTGTCCTTTGACAGCTCTTTGGTCTTGGCCATAGTGGAGTTTGGAGTGTGACTGTTGGAGGTTGTGGACAGGTGTCTTTTATACTTATACTGACTAAATACTTTTTTGCCCCACTGTATGCAGATGATTCTGCACTGTTGTTTTCCCACAAAGACAAAAAATGTGGTTGAGAAAGCCCTCGGTAAATGGCTATGTGACAATAAGCTGTCACTTCACCTTGGAAAAACAGAGTCCATGTTGTTCGGGTACAAAGTGAAACTGAGGAAATCCCCAGATTTGAAGGTGGAAGTAAGTGACATGTAGTCGCAGCAAAATCCTCTGTTAAGTATCTTGGATGTGTGCTAGATCTAAAAGGGAGCATGGCACGAAATGTTATCGCCGAAGTGAACCATCAAATTAGATTCCTGGCTAGAACCTCCAAATATCTGGATAAGAATGCAATGGGGACATTGGCAGGGGCTCTTGTTCAGTGACACTTCGACTATGCATGCTCTTCCTGTTACAGTAGTGCCCCCAGGATATTGCAAAATACATTGCAGACATCTCAGAACAAAATGAATCAGGATGATTCTTAAACTTTCCAGCATCTCGACTCTTCCCACTTTGAAAGCCTTCGATGGCTTAAAGTGGAGGAGAGATAAAATTGTGTCTTGTACATCCGATTGTCCACAGTCTGGTCCCCAGATACTTATGCAACTACTTTAACTTAGTAAGGGATAACCATAACTATTCAACGAGAAGGAGTGAAACTGACACTGTTCCTTTTAGATGTAATAGTGGTATGGGGAAAGAAAACATTTGTATACTCGGCTGCCATTATTTGGAATAATCTTCCAAAGAATTGGAAACGTACAACCTCCATAGGTAGTTTCAAGTTCTCACTGAAAAAAATGGCTAAATAGTAGCATGTCTCAAAAGTGTTGTTAATTATGTTGTGATTGTCTTGTGTCTTGTGTGTGTGTGTGTGTGTGTGTGTGTGTGTGTGTGTGTGTGTGTGTGTGTGTGTGTGTGTGTGTATGTATATATATATATTTGGGATTGATTGATTATACAGTGCCTTGCGAAAGTATTCGGCCCCCTTGAACTTTGCGACCTTTTGCCACATTTCAGGCTTCAAACATAAAGATATAAAACTGTATTTTTTTGTGAAGAATCAACAACAAGTGGGACACAATCATGAAGTGGAACGACATTTATTGGATATTTCAAACTTTTTTAACAAATCAAAAGCTGAAAAATTGGGCGTGCAAAATTATTCAGCCCCTTTACTTTCAGTGCAGCAAACTCTCTCCAGAAGTTCAGTGAGGATCTCTGAATGATCCAATGTTGACCTAAATGACTAATGATGATAAATACAATCCACCTGTGTGTAATCAAGTCTCCGTATAAATGCACCTGCACTGTGATAGTCTCAGAGGTCCGTTAAAAGCGCAGAGAGCATCATGAAGAACAAGGAACACACCAGGCTGGGCCGAGATACTGTTGTGAAGAAGTTTAAAGCCGGATTTGGAAACAAAAAGATTTCCCAAGCTTTAAACGTCCCAAGGAGCACTGTGCAAGCGATAATATTGAAATGGAAGGAGTATCAGACCACTGCAAATCTACCAAGACCTGGCCGTCCCTCTAAACTTTCAGCTCATACAAGGAGAAGACTGATCAGAGATGCAGCCAAGAGGCCCATGATCACTCTGGATGAACTGCAGAGATCTACAGATGAGGTGGGAGACTCTGTCCATAGGACAACAATCAGTCGTATATTGCACAAATCTGGCCTTTATGGAAGAGTGGCAAGAAGAAAGCCATTTCTTAAAGATATCCATAAAAAGTGTTGTTTAAAGTTTGCCACAAGCCACCTGGGAGACACACCAAACATGTGGAAGAAGGTGCTCTGGTCAGATGAAACCAAAATTGAACTTTTTGGCAACAATGCAAAACGTTATGTTTGGCGTAAAAGCAACACAGCTGAACACACCATCCCCACTGTCAAACATGGTGGTGGCAGCATCATGGTTTGGGCCTGATTTTCTTCAGCAGGGACAGGGAAGATGGTTAAAATTGATGGGAAGATGGATGGAGCCAAATACAGGACCATTCTGGAAGAAAACATGGAGTCTGCAAAAGACCTGAGACTGGGACAGAGATTTGTCTTCCAACAAGACAATGATCCAAAACATAAAGCAAAATCTACAATGGAATGGTTCAAAAATAAACATATCCAGGTGTTAGAATGGCCAAGTCAAAGTCCAGACCTGAATCCAATCGAGAATATGTGGAAAGAACTGAAAACTGCTGTTCACAAATGCTCTCCATCCAACCTCACTGAGCTCGAGCTGTTTTGCAAGGAGGAATGGGAAAAAATTTCAGTCTCTCGATGTGCAAAACTGATAGAGACATACCCCAAGCGACTTACAGCTGTAATCGCAGCAAAAGGTGGCGCTACAAAGTATTAACTTAAGGGGGCTGAATAATTTTGCACGCCCAATTTTTCAGTTTTTGATTTGTTAAAAAAGTTTGAAATATCCAATAAATGTCGTTCCACTTCATGATTGTGTCCCGCTTGTTGTTGATTCTTCACAAAAAAATACAGTTTTATATCTTTATGTTTGAAGCCTGAAATGTGGCAAAAGGTCGCAAAGTTCAAGGGGGCCGAATACTTTCGCAAGGCACTGTATATTAAGGGTATGTGAGACAAGGAAGATGTACCTGTCCATAGTTGTTTATTTGGAACGGAAATGTCATTAATTATCGGATGTTGTGAAACAAACAACAATTGTGTCTGTCATTGTCTGTTGTCATTACAATCGCTGCCTAACCTAGTGGTATTCCCACTTCCCCTTTACCTCTTCAAAAGGACCACACTGGAAATAGGCTGTTAAGCTTTATTGTGTCATCCTTGATGATTTTCTTAAATTGTATGTGGAGGCGTCACCAGCTATGTATTGATTTAACAAATTGCCAAATAAATTAAATCAATCAAAAGAGGTACTCGTTGCCAAAATCCCGAAGTATCCCTTTATTTAAGCAGAGTTCAAATATCATGCTGGAAGCATAGAACTCTGTGTGAATCACCAATCAAACCTTTGAGAACCCAAAATTGCAAACATGCATTCTACCGTTTATCTGCGTTCCAGTGCCTGTGATTACATTTTGTGTTTGTCAAATCAAATCAAATGTTATTAGTCACATGCGCCAAATACAACAGGTCGTAGACCTTACAGGTGAAATGCTTACTTTACGAGCCCCTAACCACCAATGCAGTTTTAAGAAAGACAGATACGAAGAAGAAATAAAAGTGACAAGTAATTAAAGAGCAACAGTAAAATAACAATAGCGAGACTATATACAGGGCGGGGTACCGGTGCAGAGTCAATGTACAATTTTTAGGGCCTTGCATTGGTTACATTTTGTGATTGATTCTGATAAGCATGTCTCCTCTCCTCTCTCCTTTCTCTTCTCTCCTCTTCATTTTCTTTCTCTCTCTTTTCTCTTTCCTCTCCTCTCTCCTGGACCAAACCCTTTAATTCAGGATGATGTCATCCACTGAGTCAGGAACAGGTGGTCCTAAACTACATCGCCTCTTCATCAAGTTTGACCCAGAGGTTGTAGCGGTAAGATAATTGAATGAGTAATGGACATGAATTGAATGATTACTAAACACTCATACATATAGATAGTCAATACATCTACCAGACTGCTCTTTCCCTCCTTATTGTACCATTCAATTGTCTTTTAATAGTGGAATTCATATATCTATCTTGTCACCATGCATCAGACACTTGCTCCACGGAGTACGCACTTGCTTACTTCCTCCTCATGGACTTAAACGCATTGGACTGGTGAAAGCAAGGGCTAGAAGGACCGATTGTCCTCATCATACTTTTTGCACTAGTCATTTCTCATGAGCAAGAATGAATGGAACTGGGAGAAGGCTAGAATCGGACCACAGAGCTGAGTTATGTAATCATCGTCACAGTTCCTTTAGATGCATTTCTCTCTTTTCTCCACCAGGTGGTGGCGATACTGCTGGGTCTATTCCAGGTGCTGTTGGCTGTGCCTCTGTACTACATGGACATTGGCTTACCCAAACTACAACTTATGCTCCCTTTATTTATAGGCTTCTTGGTAAGATCCTAATTTAATAAAGCCATAAATAACTTTGTTTCTGTCACAGGAGGCTGCTGAGGGGAAGACAGTTCATAATAATGTCTGGAACGGAGCAAATGGAATGGCATCAAAGACATGGAAACCATGTTGTTTTATTTTTCTCTATACTTTTTCCCCCTTGCCATACCATCTCTACTCTAATTGGAGTAAACTAATGGACAACAATAGTTCTACTGCTACTTAAAGCTATTTCACTCACATTTACAGTACCTGTAGTTGAAAAATGATACACATATTCCACATTTGTTCAAGTGCTGGATTTTCACTCACATTGGCCAATCCACCATTCATTCTGATCTTAACTCATACCTTCCGATATCCACAGATTAACCCATCTTTCTCAGTATAATTCCATTTTGCTATTTTCTTTTGCAATACATCCCTCCATTTGACTATGAGGGTCTTACGAGGGTCCTGAACCTATCTATTTGTTACATTTCTACCGATATTGCCCTAAAAATACATGCTTTGCTCAAGAGTATAATGATATTTCCCATTGACTGATCGTTTTTTTCAGATCCCATAACAGTACATTTTGTAGTTCCATCTGAACCCTGATATTATGACATAACAACCATTCCTGGACCTGATTAAAAAAGTGAGCCACGATGGACAGTACCAGAAAATATATTCTATTGATTCTGTTTCCTCGTGGCAGAATCTGAACAAGGCTGACTGTTCAATGCCCCATATACTGTATTGAGCATTCATTTTGTAGCAAGTATTTATATAATAGCTTAAATTGAAGTGAAGGGAATGATGTGTCAATTGTGGTTTTATTTTTTACATTTTTTAATTTAACCTTTATTTAATTAGGCAATACAGTGAGCTCCAAAAGTATTGGGGCGGTGACATATTTTTGTTGTTGTTTTGGCTCTGTACTCCAGCACTTTGGATTAGAAGTGACACAATGACGAAACTATAAAATAACACATAGGGAATCATGCAGTAACCAAAAAAGTGTCAAACAAATCAAAATATATTTTATATTTGAGATTCTTAAAAGTAGCCACCCTTTGCCTTGATGACAGCTTTGAATAGCGCCGGAGGGTTGCTGTTTTACGGGCTCCTAACCAACTGTGCTATTTTGTTTGTTTTTGCGCATTGTTTGTAACTTATATTTTAACTTATTTTGTACATAATGTTGCTCCTACCATCTCTTATGACCGAAAATAACTTCTGGACATCAGAACAGCGATTACTCACCTCAAACTGGGCAAAGATTTTTTCTTTAACGAGTCCAATGCAAAGGATATACTGCTTCCTCGGGAATGAGCCCAAATCCCCGTCATTTGCGTGAAGAAAAGACAGAGAAAAAGGGGGCGGAGGTCGGGCTGCCTTCTGGGAATTCGTAGGCGAGTGAGTAAACCCCCACTACCATCTGTTCTATTTGCCAACGTGCAATCATTGGAAAACAAAATGGATGATATACAATCAAGACTACCATACTAACGTGACGTTAAAAACTGTAATATCTTATGTTTCACCGAGTCGTGGTTGAACGACAACACGGATAATATAGAGCTGGTGGTATTTTCCATGCATCGGCATTTACAGAGAATGGGGTGGGTGTTTATTTGTCAATAACAGCTGGTGTGCGATGTCTAATATTAAAGAAGTCTCAAGGTACTGCTCGCCTGAGGTAGAGTACTTTATGATAAGCTGTAGACCACACTATCTACCAAGAGAGTTATAATCTATATTATTCGTAGCCGTCTATTTACCACCACAAACCGATGCTGGCACTAAGACCGCAAACAAGAAAATGCTCATCAAGAAGCGGTGCTCCTAGTGGCCAGGAACTTTAATTCAGGCAAGCTTTCTGTTTTACCTCTTTTCTTGAGGAACACAGAGACGCACACACAGAGATGCATACACAGCTCTCGCATACATACAGTGGGGCAAAAAAGTATTTAGTCAGCCACCAATTGTGCAAGTTCTCCCACTTAAAAAGATGAGAGAGGCCTGTAATTTTCATCATAGGTACACTTCAACTATGACAGAAAAATGAGGGGGGAAAAATCCAGAAAATCACATTGTAGGATTTTTAATGAATTTATTTGCAAATTATGGTGGAAAATAAGTATTTGGTCAATAACAAAAGTTTATCTCAATACTTTGTTATATACCCTTTGTTGGCAATGACAGAGGTCAAACGTTTTCTGTAAGTCTTCACAAGTTTTTCACACACTGTTGCTGGTATTTTGGCCCATTCCTCCATGCAGATCTCCTCTAGAGCAGTGATGTTTTGGGGCTGTTGCTGGGCAACACGGACTTTCAACTCCCTCCAAAGATTTTCTACGGGGTTGAGATCTGGAGACTGGATAGGCCACTCCAGGACCTTGAAATGCTTCTTACGAAGCCACTCCTTCGTTGCCCGGGTGGTGTGTTTGGGATCATTGTCATGCTGAAAGACCCAGCCACGTTTCATCTTCAATGCCCTTGCTGATGGTAGGCTTTGTTACTTTGGTCCCAGCTCTCTGCAGGTCATTCACTAGGTCCCCCCGTGTGGTTTGGGATTTTTGCTCACCGTTCTTGTGATCATTTTGACCACACGGGGTGAGATCTTGCGTGGAGCCCCAGATCGAGGGAGATTATCAGTGGTCTTGTATGTCTTCCATTTCCTAATAATTGCTCCCACAGTTGATTTCTTCAAACCAAGCTGCTTACCTATTGCAGATTCAGTCTTCCCAGCCTGGTGCAGGTTTACAATTTTGTTTCTGGTGTCCTTTGACAGCTCTTTGGTCTTGGCCATAGTGGAGTTTGGAGTGTGACTGTTGGAGGTTGTGGACAGGTGTCTTTTATACTGATAACAAGTTCAAACAGGTGCCATTAATACAGGTAACGAGTGGAGGACAGAGGAGCCTCTTAAAGAAGAAGTTACAGGTCTGTGAGAGCCAGAAATCTTGCTTGTTTGTAGGTGACCAAATACCTATTTTCCACCATAATTTGCAAATAAATTCATTAAAAGTCCTACAATGTGATTTTCTGGATTTTTTTTCTCGTTTTGTCTGTCATATTTGAAGTGTACCTATGATGAAAATTACAGGCCTCTCTCATCTTCTTAAGTGGGTGAACTTGCACAATTGGTGGCTGACTAAATATGTTTTTTCCCCCACTGTATGTATTAAAGTAGTAAAAAGTCATTGGTCCAATTATTCATAGCACGTAATGACTACATCAAGCTTGTGACTACAAATTTGTTGGATATATTTGCAGTTTGTTTTTGGTTCTGTTTCAGATTTGTTTGTGCCCAATATAAATGAATGGTAAATAATGTATATTGTAAATAAGAATAGAACATGTTTCTGAACACTTCTACATTAATGTTACAGATGTACAAATATAATAACCCCAAGACATGGGAGGTTAGTACTTTTGGGGGGGAATGATATTTGTGCTTTTGTAACTTCCCCACTCATCATTATTCACGATTAATTCAGGATTATCCATAATTATGATAGCATCGACATTAATGCATAAGTGTTTAGAAACATATTATATTATTATTTACAATATAAAAGTGACTCCAAAATTACACAAAATATTATGTTCCATTCAATGGCCATAATAAAGAGGTATGGTGACAGAGGGCAACCTTGTTTTACACCTCTTGACAATCCAAAGTTCTCAGAGAAGTAACTGTTATTTATTATTTCACATAAAGGATTGTTATGCATGACTTTTACCCATCCTATGAGAGAGTTAAAAAATCCAGGGACTGTTATCAGATGCTTTCTCAAAATTGCTAAAATGATCGTTTTAGTTTTCCATTTTTTTTTTTTGTTTTCCATTATTTCTAGTAGTTGCCTAATGTTGTCTCCAATATATCTTCCTTTAACAATCCTGTCTGATTGTGATGAATAATGTCCAGTTGGACCTTGTTTATTCTATCAGCAATACATTTAGCCAATATTTTTGCATCACAACATTGAAGGGTGACCATGTGTTTGATATATTTGATACCATTCTACCAATTCTGCTCCAGCCATTACCATGAACCCATCCTCCCCAATTAAGGTGTCCAAGCTTCCTCTGGCTTCTGTTTATATGCATATATGCACATATGTTATATTGTGTGCATCATTGGAGGGTTTGGTTTTCTTTTTTCACATCTGTAGCAATTGAAACAACAGATATTGTTTCTACTTTCTTTTAAAGTTTGTGACTGCAGGGTCGTTCGCCTTCGCCTGTGAGAAGTCTCCCAGCAGACAGCTAGTAAGACATTACAACAGTCACGTGTTGCATTGGAATATACACTGCTCTAAACAAACGGGTGTAATCGATTCCATTATTCAAATGTCCACCTGGGTCTACCTGTACAGTAGTCCACATATTGGGCTGAACATGTTGCCCATGGGCTACTGTGCAATGTATATACCCTATTGCGTGCATGAGAAGATACAGTGCCTTGCGAAAGTATTCGGCCCCCTTGAACTTTGCGACCTTTTGCCACATTTCAGGCTTCAAACATAAAGATATAAAACTGTATTTTTTTGTGAAGAATCAACAACAAGTGGGACACAATCATGAAGTGGAACGACATTGAAAAACAAATCAAAAACTGAAAAATTGGGCGTGCAAAATTATTCAGCCCCTTTACTTTCAGTGCAGCAAACTCTCTCCAGAAGTTCAGTGAGGATCTCTGAATGATCCAATGTTGACCTAAATGACTAATGATGATAAATACAATCCACCTGTGTGTAATCAAGTCTCCGTATAAATGCACCTGCACTGTGATAGTCTCAGAGGTCCGTTAAAAGCGTAGAGAGCATCATGAAGAACAAGGAACACACCAGGCTGGTCCGAGATACTGTTGTGAAGAAGTTTAAAGCCGGATTTGGAAACAAAAAGATTTCCCAAGCTTTAAACGTCCCAAGGAGCACTGTGCAAGCGATAATATTGAAATGGAAGGAGTATCAGACCACTGCAAATCTACCAAGACCTGGCCGTCCCTCTAAACTTTCAGCTCATACAAGGAGAAGACTGATCAGAGATGCAGCCAAGAGGCCCATGATCACTCTGGATGAACTGCAGAGATCTACAGCTGAGGTGGGAGACTCTGTCCATAGGACAACAATCAGTTGTATATTGCACAAATCTGGCCTTTATGGAAGAGTGGCAAGAAAGCCATTTCTTAAAGATATCCATAAAAAGTGTTGTTTAAAGTTTGCCACAAGCCACCTGGGAGACACACCAAACATGTGGAAGAAGGTGCTCTGGTCAGATGAAACCAAAATTGAACTTTTTGGCAACAATGCAAAACGTTATGTTTGGCGTAAAAGCAACACAGCTGAACACACCATCCCCACTGTCAAACATGGTGGTGGCAGCATCATGGTTTGGGCCTGCTTTTCTTCAGCAGGGACAGGGAAGATGGTTAAAATTGATGGGAAGATGGATGGAGCCAAATACAGGACCATTCTGGAAGAAAACCTGATGCAGTCTGCAAAACACCTGAGACTGGGACAGAGATTTGTCTTCCAACAAGACAATGATCCAAAACATAAAGCAAAATCTACAATGGAATGGTTCAAAAATAAACATATCCAGGTGTTAGAATGGCCAAGTCAAAGTCCAGACCTGAATCCAATCGAGAATCTGTGGAAAGAACTGAAAACTGCTGTTCACAAATGCTCTCCATCCAACCTCCCTGAGCTCGAGCTGTTTTGCAAGGAGGAATGGGAAAAAATTTCAGTCTCTCGATGTGCAAAACTGATAGACATACCCCAAGCGACTTACAGCTGTAATCGCAGCAAAAGGTGGCGCTACAAAGTATTAACTTAAGGGGGCTGAATAATTTTGCACGCCCAATTTTTCAGTTTTTGATTTGTTAAAAAAGTTTGAAATATCCAATAAGTTCCACTTCATGATTGTGTCCCACTTGTTGTTGATTCTTCACAAAAAAATACAGTTTTATATCTTTATGTTTGAAGCCTGAAATGTGGCAAAAGGTCGCAAAGTTCAAGGGGGCCGAATACTTTCGCAAGGCACTGTACATCCATTATATAGCAACATTCAGGTCCAAGACCTTTTTTCTCTTAGGAACAGTTTCATCTTTGGGGCCAGGAGATTTTCCTGTCTCTACTTACTCTATCTTCCATGTTGTGTCTTTCTCCCCAGCTGACGGGCTGTGCCTACACTAACGTGGCCAGCCTGTTGGCGGGCCTACTGGCTCTGTGTATGTACAGTGTCTCCCTACACTCCGTCCAGGGCACTGCTGAACCCTGCACTCTGCCAAGCATCGACCTGTATGCAGGGGCTGCACAAAAGTGCCCAGGAGAGTACCTGGAGGTAAGGACTGATTTGTGGGTGGTTGATGAGTGTGGGTGTGTCTGTGGACAGTTTGTCTTGTTTGCCGCTATGCTATTTTAGTGCCCTGTATTGTGTGTGGCACTGTTTTTTTTGTGTGTTGTTGTTTATCCTTCCTTGTCTTTTTCTCGGTCCCAGGGGTTCTTCAGGAGTGTCACAGTCCTACTCATCGTTTATGACCTGGGGGCTCTTATCCTCCACTCTCTCCTCTCTTTGTCTGCACTCAAGGGACTCAGAGTGGGACTGTGCCGAATGATCAATTAGTCAAACTGATTAACCAATTGATGCTAGTTGAAAAACCTATTTTAGAAAAATATTAATCTGTTTTATCATATTTTTATCAGAGACCACATTTCCTTTAACTTGTTCAAGTTCATGTTTGTTTTTTTCATGGGTTTGTTTATTCCTTTCCAGCTTTACAGGCTTACCATTTTTTGATAAACCTAATAAAATAATTTGTATAAACTCTGGACTTCTGAGGCTTATTTAGATTGAGTGTTGTGTGTTCAGTGTAAGGTCACTGCTGGCTTTTCATAATAACCTATAAATATCAGGAACAACATATTCTTTCCGTACTGTTTCACTTGTGGTTAGTCATTACTTTTGGCTACATATAGTGCTGCCAATATGTTTTATTAGTAAGCGTTTATAGTGAGAGTCATGAGGACAGATATTGGCCATTGACATAATGTTCCACTTTTTCCAACCAGACTTCGTGTACTTTACTGGGTACCTCCCTGTCGGCCTGTCCCTGCTGGCATTCATGGAATAATCGTGTCACGTATGGGTTTCCCTTCAAATCAGATGCGCGCTGGATGAAACCATTGCCCCAAGAAGTGGATCAACTGTCAAAGAAAACTGTTCATGCTATCTAAAGATTTGCTTTCAGGTTCAAGAAATTCAAATGTCTCTTGTGAAAGCAGCTCGATCACAATATATTTTCATTTTCTTTAGTTAGAAAGGTCATTCAATTATTGACACTGCATTTACTAACCCCCCCACGGAAGCAGAAAATGGGTAATTCCAAAAATGGCAGCGGTTTCTGGTAGTGTGAAGTGAAACTTTCCAAATATTGCCGATAAACATAGCTATTCTTTAATCCATTTTGAGGATTATCGTCGAACAGATATTGAAGAAATTGTTGTTGGACTACTGCTGTACCCGACGCCAAGCAACACGATCGAATGACGTTTATTTTTTGAGGATTTGGAGATCGCGAACGGTGGGCTTTCCTCAAAGTTGACGGTAGCAAGAGTGCCTTTCATTGAATGTGATCATAACGATTGTTGTTGTCATCTCTACACGGAACTTGAACAACCCGTTAAGGCTAGCCAGCCCGTAAAATTACGTTGGATTCTTCTTTTACCGGCTGTTTTCACTCAACCAGATTGCCTTGTTTGTATATTGGGGTCAGGGCTCCCGTGCCCGTTTTACGTCATCCACACATAGGTTGATGCCCGTCAATGTTGTGTGCAGTGTCGCAACGAATTTCTTGATTTGCTAGCAGCATAACGTAATTAATTTTGCCCGCTAACTTGCTTTATAATGTGATAGCCAGTCTGCGTGCTGTGGCTAACTATAGCTGGTTGACAACAGTATTAGTGTTGGTTAGCTGATGGCAAGCCATCAATCAAGATAGCCAGGGTTCGTTCAGCAGGGCACAATGTTGTGGAACGTTACAAACATGCCTCTCTGACATGTAGAATAAGGAACCCCGACGACAGATATCAACAGGGGGTCAGCTCCCACTCAGCCCAGTCAAAGCTCTCTCTGTCCTGGGACCACACTGGTGGAACAAGCTTCCCCCTAATGTCAGGACAGCGGAGTCCCTGCCCATTTTTTTTTACATTTATTTGAAACCCTACCTCATCAAGAGTATCTTAAATAAGAAAACAATTCCCTGCAATAGTCTTTTTCTACTAGCACTGACTTTGTTTTATAACTACTTTATTGAGGGAAAATGTACTTACTATGACTGTGGTGTGTTGTCTCACCTAACTATCTTAAGATAATTGTAAGTCTCTCTGGATAAGAGCATCTGCAAAATGACTAAAATGTTTAAAAAATGAATAGATCTATTGATATTTCTAACTGCAACGTTCCACAACGTTTGCCTACTGAATGTGGCCCATGTTTAATGACTAGGCAAAGATGTAGCCAAGATAGCAAGCAGCTGAAGTAATTTAGGCCTGATCGGAATTTAGCTCGAGTCTGGTGTATCAAAGCCTAAAATGTATGTAGTAGACCTCGGCCAATAATCCGAGACATATCACAGTTTAACACCGGCCGTACCGATCACTTATCGCAGGCATTTTGCTGATACCGTTCATTACGATAAGTAGCCTATTCTAGAGGAATGTGACGTTTGAAATTACATACGTTTGCTAATATGGCTTAATATAATGGGACAATTGATTTGCTACAATCATTGAACTAGTAGTAGTTGAAAGGATAGTTTTTTAAATAAAAACTGTGGTGCACAATGTTATAAACTTATTGTTCTATTCATCGTTATCGCATCAATTCAGGCAATTTATTGCGATATGGATTTTTGTCCCCAGATCTAGTATGTATTATCATGGCGGAACAATGCGATGTTAGTGCTCACATATAACTGTCAATTCTGTCTTGTATGATAACGCTAGATTATAGTCTAGAAAATGATTTCCCATTTAATATTTGATCAGCCTGCCTGTTCATTTATCATTTTGTGTGGATCTATTTTGTATCCTGTCAGTTTCAAGTACATTTTTTTCTCAAATGATCTATGGTCAGTAAACTGATGACATTTGACATTGACAGCTCACTTTTCCCTCCATATGATTGACAGCGGTCCTGGCAAATCAATGGACAAGCTTCAGGACCTCAGCCAATCCGAGTTGGAGGATTTGCTGGACAATACAGAGCGGGTGGAGTCCATGGCATTGGAATCTGATGAGGTAAGCAATCACGTCTTTGCTTTGTCTCATTGTCTGTCTATTGTGTCTTATCTAGATTGAGATGTAGCCTGGTCCCAGATCTGTTTGTGCTCTAACCAACTTCTGTTGTCATTTATTATTGTCATACGCCATGTTAGGAATGACACTCACCACAGGAGTTTGCAAGACGGCATTAAAAACCGATCTGGGACCAGGCTAGTCGAGATGCGCCGCTCTTACGGAAATGCCTCGTGTGTTTTGTACCTGAGTAATGGGATAATGAATAGCCAAGCTTGTCTATAGGCCTATCTCTGAGCTGAGACCTGGCTTTTTCTGTCAGGTCACACGACTTGGCTATTACTCAATGTAAGCCGTAGATTAATGATTGATTTGAGGATGGACATCTAGGTCTCATCTCACTCTGACCAGTAGCAATGTCCAGGCTCATCCTGCCATCAGCAGTTGTTTTTTTTACAAGGTCATATTGACTCACTTCTCTTCTACCTTTGTCCATAGGTCCAAAACACTAACCATTGAGGTTCATTTGTTTGTCTTCACTCTTCACGTGGGGAGTTATGTTCGCTAGATGCAAAAATGACCTGTTCCTGGCCAACTCGTCTTGTTAGTTAAGCCGTGTTCATTTGCTGCTGTCTTGGCTAGCCAGGTCTGCCTAAATTTTTTTTAAAAAGACACCTTATCTCAAGCAGGAGACTTCCTTGTTAAGTAAAGTTGAAAGAAAAAGCATTGATAGAGAGAAACGCATCAACAGGCGAACCTGTCCTTATCGTAGTGTAAACGCTGTCTGTGTGCTAGCTTAGCATATAGCGTTGCCTCCCTGCACTACCCTCTGACTGGGCTTGAACCTCTCCCTCGCCAACACACGTGAACGCCAGCTTGACAACGTACGAACCAGTCGAGCTATAGAGAAGGATCCAATTGGATAGCACTGTCGGCAACATTTCAAGCTAGCTGCGGATTCAGCTCACGGCACGTTCTGATCTCCGTTACGTTAGCATGGCCGGGACACTGGTCTCAGAAGGGAGGACCTGGCAGCTTCTGTCAAACACAGACTGATACGTATTGCCATGATATACCAATCATAGAGTCACGTAGAGGAGGAGAGAGTAGTGCCCTAAGCAGGACTTGAACCCAGGTCTCCTGACCCCAAGACGAACGCACTATCCACAATCCTAATAGCGTTATACCAAAGATCTTAACATGCTGATCAAGGCTAAGGTTGTTATGAGAATTAGCTAGCTATGTAAGTTAACGTCCGGTCACTACAATATCTGTTGTTCGTGGTCACGGTCAAAAATACATAAAAATGAAAAAAATGATGTATTATTGACTCCTCTTCTTCCTCGTCTATAGATTCAGAACATCCAGCTGGAGAGGGAGATGGCACTGGCCTCCAACCGTAACCTGGCAGAACAGAACCTGGACATGAAGCCTCGCCTGGAGAGACAGAGAGAACATCTAGTGGAGAGATACTCTGAACTGGAGGGAGTCAGAGATACCTACAGACAACACTGTGACCAGAAAGGTGAGGGATGGAGGGAGTCATAGAGACCTACAGACAACACTTGTGACCAGGGATGAGATGGGAGGTTATTGATGGATAATAGAGCGACAGATGAAGAAAAGCAACCTAATAGAGGAAGAGAGCGAGAGGATATGGAAATAGAAATAACAAGATGGAGAGATGAGAGGGAGGGAGACACAGACAGATGGCAGATGTGGCAGGAACAGATTTTGGAGAGGGAGTTTGTAGTGTATGGGTAGATGTCGTGTGGCCTGTTCAGATCCTGGACACTCAGTTGGTCTCTACTAGTCAAACACTGTCTGTGTCCCAAAAGCGCTCTCTCACCTATATAGTGCACTACTTAGGTAGTATAGGGTGCCATTTGGTACTAAGACTTGGTCTCTACTGGTCAGACAGACAGACAGACAGAGCCCCCCCCCCTCCAGGCTTCCAGATCTGGCCTGTGTGTCTGTCTGTCTCTGCCAGGGTCTCCCTGGATACCATCGCATCAGCTCCCATTCCACTGCCGTCAGCGCTTTGTCAGGAAGTAGAACAGGCCGTGTGATCTGTGTACATGTGCTCCTGCAGCCTTGTTTTGTACGCTTTTCATGAGAAACTGTGTTTGTGATGGTCTCCGTTTGCAGGGCTGGAGTTGGTGTCTGTTTGAATGTGCGCACCTGTTGTAAAGTCTGCTATTATAGTTATGTCATGTGTTTTTCCTGAAGGTGATTAGGTACCGTAATTGCTGGACTATTAAGCGCACCTGAATATAAACCGCACCCACTGAATTATTAAAAAATATGTATTTTGTACATAAATAAGCCGCACATGTCTATAAGCCGCAGGTGCCTACCGGAACATTGAAACAAATTAACTTTACACAGCCTTTAAACGAAACACGGCTTGTAACAAAAATAAATAGGCTTTAACGAAACACGGCTTGTAACAAAGATTAAACAGTACCAAGAAAGTCATTGGTCACTATCTTCCTCCTCCTGTGCACTGAAACCACTGAAGTCATCTCCTTCGGTGTCGGAGTTGAATAGCCTCAGAATTGCTTCATCCGATGTTGGATCGCTGCCCTCTTCAACACGCAGCAGTCCAGCCTTTCGAAACCCGTTGATGATAGTGGATTTTTTGACAATGCTCCACGCTGTCAGCAGCTCTATTTCCTTTTCCAACAGCCAGATCGATTGCCTTCAACTTGAAAGCTGCATTTCTCCGTGTCTTTGCCATGATTAGGGTGACAAAATGACTACCGTAATCAGAATGATGAGACGTTTGAGCGCGCTCGATTTACGTCACATTATGTGACGGTGCTCAGTTTTTTGTCGGCATGAATCTTGTGAAAGCGGGAAAAATCCATAAATTAGCCGCGTCATTGTATAAACCGCAAATTTCAACGCGTGGGAAAAAAGTAGCGGCTTATAGTCCGGAAATTACGGTAATATGAAATGCATTGTTATTTCACCCCTAAATCAGTCCTAGTGATTCACCTTTACTGGGTATTAACCTTTACTCAACCAGCATAATTGTGGGAGCTTGCCTTCAATGAGAAGTCTACCAGAGGTATTTGAAGATGCTTGAAAGTAGATTGTCCTGTTGCGTGTGTATCCATGTTTATCCAACATTGAGCTTCATGGCTGAGCTTCATGAGATTACTTTGTTCTCATTTTTAAATGTGTTTAATAGGCTTGGGCGGTATCCAGATTTTCATACCATCCTTATCTCGTCCTGGGATTTACGGTGTTACCTGCATGGCACAGAAGGGGGCGCTAAGAACGCAATTACCGGAATGCTAACAAAACGAGCACAAACTAATAGTGAAATCACATAGACGCTGTTAGCTAAATGCTAACAAGCTAACGGCAAACCTTGTTGCAAATCCAGCTCATAAAGTTATACAAGCGTAGTTGGTAACTATCGAATGTCGTTTTTTTGGAGAGTGTGGACATTTTATGAGAGAAATTGTTCAAATGGACCAAGTTGCGCTGCATGCTTTTCTGATGGAAGAGCAGCATGTGTACATGGAGTAGATGGGAGAAGAGCAGAGGACAAGGAAAAACTATAGTAGGAAGCACACGGGGGAAAGAAATGTCAAACATTTAGTCATGAATTGCGTACAATTGTAACTTCCTCACCTCTTGTGTGCCACATAACTGAGATTCGCCTATAGATAACGAACGCTACGGACTCACTAGCTCGCTTTCTCCCATTGTGCTATATATAAACAAACACGTGACTGGCTACACAGTTCTGGGGAACTACGGTAAACTTCATAATGTAAAATAAGGTGACAGGTGAAATGAAGAACGCAGTCAGCTTTATCTCCTAACGTATTGCACAAGTTGACTGCAGGTATTTACTTAAAAAAAAACATAAAATACATAGTTTTCATGGTATAAAAAAAATATATAATTTTTTTTTCTCCAAATAGCCCGGTGTACGTCAGACCCATACAGTATACCGCCCAAGCCTAGTGTTTAATAACAGGCGTGAAGCATTGTGCTGTCGGTGTCTACTGGGACTTAGAAGCTTGGCGTGACATTGGCGTGTGGGAGGTGTTTATTTCTGCCCCCTCTTTCATTCTCTTGCTCTCCCTCTCTTTCATTCTCTGCCTCACTTCCCCCCCCAGATGGCATCATGGGGCAGGCATCACCGGAGGGGTTGTTCTCCAGGCTTCAGACAGAGGGCGCCAGCACGGAGACGGAGTCAGAGGTGAGAGGCCGCGGCGACACACTTCTCAGGCGGACAATGAAACCGACGGATGATATTGAGGACGAGTATGGGAGATGTGTATCCGTCCTAAAAACACAGGACCGACGACGACAAAATGATCAACTCGTCTCTTACTCTATTCAACGCCGTACAGAGGACCAGCAGTTGGAAATAAGACGATGATAATAAATAAATAATGTGTTGTCAATAAAGTGTGTCCGTATTTACCCACATCCCTCTCTCCCCTTCTTTAACTCTCGCTCTGTCTCTCTTTCTCTCTCTTCCATCTCTCTCTCCGTCAGTCTCTGGCAGATGAGTTTCTGGACGGCCGGCTGTCTCTGGACTCGTTCCTCGACCGTTTCCTCTCCCTCCGCTCCCTCGCTCACAAGAGACGGGTGCGGATAGAGAAACTGCAGGACATCCTGCGGCAGAAGAAGGAGACCGCCGCGGGCGACGCCTCCGCCGGCTCCGTGACGTCACAAACGAGCGCCAATCAAGACCCGGCGACGACACAGTCATCGCCATGGAATCATCATCCTCAGCAACAACAACCGCAGCAGAATTCCAATCCCAACAACCACGCTGGTTTCCAAAACGGCCCCGGTTCCACCCTACCTTACACCCCTTACCCCGTCTCCCCTCCTAACCCGACAGCCACCTCTGCAGTATCAGGCCCAGTCCCGTCCATTCCCCCAGGTCAATTTCCACCCTACCCCAGTCCCGGCTCACCTTTCACCTCAGCGGCGGGCTACTCAGCCCGTCCTGCTTTTGGGCCTCCGGCCACTGCCTGCCCATACCCCACCCAGCCAACGTTCCCTGGTGTCCCCGGCTCAGGGTCTGCTTTCGGGCAATACAGTGCCCCTAACACCGCCCCCTACCCCTCTGCGTACACCTACGGTGGGGTTGGGGGGTATAGCTACCCCACGGGCCCTGCTCTGCCCAACTCTCAGTCCCCCACAGGCAGGCCGCAGTACAGGCCCGGGTTTGGAGTGCCACAGCCCTACTCCTGAACCTCCCTCTGCTCTCACCCCATCACTCCTCTCCCACCACACATTCTCCAGTCTCTCTCTCTCTCTCTCTCTCTCTCTCTCTCTCTCTCTCTCTCTCTCTCTCTCTCTCTTTCTCTTTCTCTTTCTCTCTTTCTCTCTCTTTCTCTCTTCCAAGTGCATAACTGTCTCAGGACCTCCCCTTGTGCTCCAATGTGTTAGAAACACTCTCCCATTGGCTGTCGGCCCCTTCTCTGTCTCTCTCTCGCTCTCCTCTCTCCTCCTATTGGCTGTCAGCCTTTTTACTCTTCTCCCTCCCTTTGTGGAATACTGAGCCAATCAAAAAGACCTTGGCCATGTACGTTTCAGATAGAAATGGAGCTGACGTGACTCTTTATTCGACATGTCAGAGAGCCATGTTTTACATAAAATATATCTACACATCATGTATTCCTTATCAATGGTTTCACCCTGTAGCACAAGTCCATTGTGGCACTGTGTTCGGTATATGCATTAGAGTACATTTGACTTGTTCTAACACCCATATCATTCTACACCGATGTCAGATTACATGTGTTGATCATATTCGTTCGTATATGATGATAACTTAATACCCACCCAAAGTTTTGTTCAGGAATTCTGTTCTGTAAACTCTTTCTTGCTCTTCGTTCTGGTTAGAAAGTACTTAAGACAATACTAAAGAAGGAAAATCCTAGGAAGTCATAGCTACTCTAGGATCTGACCATGTAATTGTATTCATTATGATCTAAAAGGCTAAACTGTTCCAATATCAGCACTCTTAGTCTGAGAGGCTTTATGAATGCGGGCCCTGATCAGTGGTCCTTTTGGAGACTTCAATAACCCTGTCTTCTTTCTTATTCACCTGGCTGTGCATGTATGATGTTTGTTTCTTAGCCAAATCTGGACATCTTTACAGGTGGAGGATCTTAATCTGACCAGTTTTTCACAGCAGGAAAATAATCCTGCAGCAAAAGGATGTGAATTATTGCGTGGATTATAATTCATGGAGGTTTTTTTTAAGGGTTGATTTTTTTTAAAATATAAAAAATTGTCAGGGCGAATCAAGTCTGAAGTTACAAACTTTAAAATTATTTTTTCAACCTTGAATACACTACAAGTTTGCATTTTCTGCTGTGCAGGGTGATCAAATTAAGATCCTACATCTGTATGTCCTACAAGTTTAGCTTCCAAGTCTTTTCTTTCTTGGCAGAATGTTTTGGTTGGTTGTTTAGGTATTGTGATGCCTATTGACAATGATGTCGTTGTTTACAGAATCATATCTGTATTCTCTGACGAGGATCATGCCTGTTTCTCTGGTATCTCCGTTTTTCTTTCCCTCCCACACGCTACAACTTCACACTCCGTTTCGTCCCCCGTCCCTGAGGGCTGACTTGGCGTTAAACTCACCTCTCGTCTTTCTCTCCTTCCCTCTCAACTCTCTCTCTTTCACCCTCTCCCTCCTTCTCCAACATCTGCCTGTTGACATGAACTGATTGATGCTTGACAATGATTGCAAATGAGGAAATTGTTTATTTCTGTAAGTTCACTTCCAGTGAGAATATGTGATTTGTATAAATGATTAAAGAGATGTTGTTGATAACAAGGGACTAATGGTCTGCACCCAAAATGGAAGCCTATTCCCTTAGGCCTCTGGTCAAAAGTAGTGCACTATATAGGGGGAGTGGGTGCCATTTGTGACTGATCTGCCTGCTTTAGCTCAGAAAGCACAGGATGAGAGAGCTGTGACGGGGGTACTACAGCGATTCATACCGCCTTCATGACAGCTCATACAGCATTCATAGACACTTATGTCATCTTAGTCATGAGCTCTTCAACCCTAGTCAGTGGTCTTAAACTGAGTGTTACTACATTGGTTGCCATCATGCTCTATGAAGGCGTTATGTAGCGCCTATGTAGGGCCTCTTCATCAGGTTAACTGGTTGGAATGACTGGTCTACGACCAGGGGGCAGTGTCTTACTGGTATTATCACACTACTACTGTTCCAAATGGCACCCTACCCCCTACTGAATGCACTACTTTTGACCAGAGCCCTATGGGCAGGGAATATGGTTCTGTTTGGGACGTGACTAAAAGAAGGAAAAGATGAGTCAGAAATTTAGAAGCCCAACGGAGATACGCAGCATTAATAAGGGGGAAATAAAAACACAAGCTTGGAGCTTGTTTTAAGTTTCTTATTTTTTTGTGTGAATATTATTAAACACTGAACTTGATCTAAGAGCTATGTTCTGACTCGTAATTAGAAATATTTACTTGTCTACTTGTCTTTTTTATTTTCTCTCGTGTCGGGAGAAAATAAAAATACCACGGTAGCTGTCTCATGCTACAGTTAGTTTTGACTGTTCTTACTCCAATTGCATCAAGGACGATTCAAGTCGGATAGAACTTGATTGAGTTTAATTGATTTGATCTGAAAGGTGTGGGCTTTGCTTTGTGTTGTCTCAAACAGAGCTTACTATCAGGTCTTCCTTCTCGCTCTCTGATTGTGATTATCTTTTTCTGATGTGGGCCGAGAAGACCGAACCAGGGAGATGACACAGAAGAGAGAGCGACGGACCCCTGGGGGGAAGGAGGGCACTGGAGGAAAAACTCCCACATAACCTATCAAATATTCCACCTCAGTGATTATTTTGATCAATCAATTGTTGTGGAACGATTTCTGTAGCCTATAATGTATGTGAAGTCAGTTAAAGTGTAGTAGTCACTAATCTACCAAACAGTACAGTAGGTGCATGTAGGCTTAATGGTACAGTTACTGATAGACAAATGAAGAATACATATAATCTCAAATCCATACTGTTAACAGAACGGTTTATACAATTTGAGAATTTATATATTTTTTTGTGTCAAACAACTGGTTGTGCGGGGAAAGCGGGATGGTCCTAAGTTGCTTCGTATATTCAAAGTACGGAGAGAAGTGTCTCATAGAGAGAGAAAGGGGGTGGAGGATCATTTTTACGGGGCTTTCTACACATCTACGGCTCGGTAAACCAGATACTAAAGATGAGAGAAAACGAGAGCGATAGAGGGTGGGAGTGGACGGGTGTGAGTGAACGAACAGAAAAGTTGAGTAATGGTTGAATTAAGAAAAGAAAAGTAAACATGAATTAAGTACAGCGCCTCCAGAAAGTACTCATAACCCCATTACTTTTTCCTCATTTTTTTTGTGTTACAGACAGAAATGTAAATGGATAACATTTTTGACTTTTTTTGTCACTAGCCTACACACAATACCCCATAATGTAAAAATAGAATAATGTTTTTCTTTTGGGGGGGGGCAATTAGTAAAAAAAAAAAATAAAAATCTGAAATGTCTTGTGTCAATAAATATTCAACCCCTTTGTTATGACCAACAAGTTAAACAAGTTCAGGAGTAAAAATGCTCTTAGCAAGTCACATGGGTTGCACTGACTCACTCTGTGTGCAATAATAGTCTTTGACATGATTTTTGAATTACTACTTAATCTCTGTCCCCCACACATTCAATTATCGGGCAGTGAATTTCAAACACATATTCGACCACAAAGACCAGGGAGGTATTCCAATGCCTTGCAAAGCAGGGTACCTGTTGGTAGATGGGTAAAAAATATATAATTAAAAGCAGACACGGAATATCCCTTTGAGCAGGGTGAAGTTATTAATTACACTTTGGATGGTGTATCAACACACTGAGTCACTACACAGATACAGGCGTTCTTCCTAACTCAGTTACAGGGTTGAATGTCGGTGATAGGTGAAAACTGATGATGGATTAACCTTGTAGTTGCTCCACAATACTAACTTAATTGACAGAGTGAAAAGAAGGAAGCCTCTACAGAATACAAATAGTTCAAAACATACATCCTGTTTGCAACAAGGCACTAAAGTAATATTGAAAAAAGAAGAATGGCAAAGCAATTCACTTTTTGTCCTGAATACAAAGTCAGTACAACACATTACTGAGTACCACTCCCCATATTTTCAAGCATAGTGGTGGCTGCATCGTATTATGGGTATGCTTGTAATTGTTAAGGACTGGGGAGTTTTTCAGGATAAAAAATAAACGGAATGGAGCTAAGCACAGGCAAAATCCTAGAGGAAAACCTGATTCAGTCTGCTTTCCACCAGACACTGGGAGATGAATTCCCCTTTCATCAGGACAATAACCTAAAAACACAAGGCCAAATCTACACTAGAGTCGTTTTACCAAGAAGACAGTGAATGTTCCTGAGTGACCGTTACAGTTTTCACTTAAATCTACTTGAAAATCTATGGCACGACCTGAAAACGGTTGTCTAGCAATGATCAACAACCAAGTAGACAGCTTGAAGAATTTTGAAAAGAATAATGGGCAAAGGTTTCACAAACAAGGTGTGGAAAGCTCTTAGAGACTTACCCAGAAAGACTCTCAGCTGTAATCGCTGCCAAATGTGCTTTTTACAAAGTATTGACTCAGGGGTGTGAATTTTATGTGCATTTTTGTATTTAATTTTCAATAAATTAGCAACAATTTCAAACCCAAAAATTCTCACTTTGTCCGTATAGGGTATTTTGTGTAGATGGCTGAAAAGTCATCAGCTTAGAATTTCTGAGGTAACACAACAAAATGCGAAACAAGTCAAGGGGTATAAATACTTTCTGAAGGCACTGTAGGATAATAAACAATATAATAATAATAATAATAATAATAATAATAATATGGTTATTAAATAGAATATTAAGTAAGATAATATGGTCATTTAGCAGACGCTTTAATCCACAGCCAATGTATGAAGTTACAGTTAAAAAGTAAGGTTGTACACAACAATATCCACAAACTAACAACAGATTTATAATATCCCCCTTAAATTCTCTAAATTCCCAAGCAATAATTAATACATAGTGTACGGGTAACTGCCAAATTAAAGGAAACACTTGAGTAAATGAGGGAATACAAAGCATATTGAAAGCAGGTGCTTCCACGCAGGATGCTTCCTGAGTATTATAAGCAGTTAACATCCTATCATGCTTAGCGTCATTTATTAAAATGCCCAGTTGCCCAAATATTTTGGCTACCATGGCTAGAAGAATAGATCTCCGTGACTTTGAAAAAGAGGGGTCTCAAAGAAGCATGCTGTAGGGGGTTGAAAGTGTGTGTGTGTCAGTCACTCACCAGATCTCAACCCAATTGAACACTTATGGGAGATTCTGGCGCGGTGCCTGAGACAGCATTTTCCACCACCATCAACAAAACACAGAATGATGGAATTTATGGTCTAAGGATGGTGTCGCATCCCTCCAGTTCCAGACAGAATCTATGCCAAGGTGCGTTGAAGCTGTTCTGCCGGCTCGTGGTGGCCCAACGCCCTATTAACCCTTTATGTTGGTGTTTCCTTCATTTTGGCAGTTACCTGTAGATGAGGCCTATACAGGAATCCAACTCATAATAGGGATCTTGCTGCAAACAACTGGTGTACCTGGCAGTGGTGTGTACCATGACCTATTGGAGAACACATACACACAAGCGCGCAAAAACACACGGACGTGAAAGCACACACACACACACACACAGGCACACAAACACACACTTCACTGTTGGAAGGTGTGTGAAAATCAGGCTCATGATTGACTCAACCAAAATGTTTAAATATGAAAGATTCAAATTTTTCTTTCCGCCTCTCCCTCCCACTTATCCTCCACTCTTCTTCATTTCATTTCACTTCTTTCTTTTATTTTTCTCTCTCACTCTTTTTGTAACTGTCTTTGAAGTGAGGAAGTTTGCAGAAGCTCTTGCAGACAGAAAGCAGCAAACGCCAAAGATGAAGAGAAGGCTGTATGGATAGAACAAGAGAGGGTGGGGAGAAAGGAGAGCGAGGAGTTTAGACTTCTGTACCGTTTCCTCTCTCTTCAGTCTTTCTGCCGGTTTTTCTTTGCGCGCGTTGTCTCTCTTCTCTTCTTCTCTCCCCAGTTTTTCTCAACCTGTTCATCTCCAGAATGGATGGAAGGCTAGTTCTTACCATCCTGGTCCTGTGTGTCAAGAATGTTGGTAAGTCTTGATTTAAATGCAGTCCGGTGTTTTTCGAGCGAGTCCATTACGATACACAATGTTCTCATGTTCTGATATGCTTTACTGACAACGACAGTTGAACTTGAAGCAGCAGAATTGTAGTCATTTGTTGCGTCCAAAAATGACTCCCTATTCCCTCTCAGAGAGGGGCAGTATTTCTGTTACATGTATTTGAAATACGCATTTCAATTACTTCTGAGTTAAAAAAAAAAAAAAATGGTATTACACTGGGCTAAACTCCAATGTGTTTTCTAACAAGATACTTTCGAGAGCTGTAATTTGTATTCTTGAAATACTTTTGGATACAATTTGATTTATATTTAGCGGTACATCATTTTTTGCCCCCCTTTCTCCCTGCATTGGTATCAGAAGATTGATGGCACTATGGTGTACTAAGAGCATCTGCTAGATTAATTAAATATACATGTAAAATTGTACAATTGCAAAGGATGCTGAGTATTATTATAATGAAGTCCAACCCAAAACAAGGCCAATAATAATACCAGGTGTACTTTGCAGGTCATTTTGTTATGTTAATTTTCACACATGTATTTATAGTTTGGTAATTGAGCAGACACCCTTATACAGAGTGACTTACAGTCAGTACATTCAACTAAAGTAGATAAACGGCAACATATCAAAGGAAATAAATGTGTATTTGTCACGCTTCGTAAACAATCAGGTGTAGACTAACAGTGAAATGCTTACTTACGGGTCCTTTTCCGACAAGGCAGAGTTAAAGATGAAAAATATATATAAATAAAAAATATAAAGAGTGACACGAGGAATATGTACACAGTGAATAATGAATAACAATAACAAGTAATTTTTTTTTATCGTGGCTACATACAGGGAGTACCAGTACTGAGTCGATGTGCAGGTGGTACGAGGCAGTTGAGAAACAGAGCATTCGGAAACTATTCAGACCCCTTGACTTTTAATGTTGTTACGTTACAGCCTTATTCTAAAATGGCGTAAAAATATTTTTCCCCCCATCAATCTACACACAAATATCACGTTTACATAAGTATTCAGACCCTTTACTCAGTACTTTGTCGAAGCACATTTGGCAGTGATTACAGCCTCAAGTCTTCTTGGGTATGACGCTACAAGCTTGGCACACCTGTATTTGGGGGGGTTTCTCACATTCTTCCCTGAAGATCCTCTCAAGCGCTGTCAGGTTGAATGGAGAGCGTTGCTGCACAGCTATTTTCAGGTCTCTCCATAGATCTTCAATCGGGATCAAGTCTGGGCTTTGGCTAGGCCGCTCAAGGACATTCGGGGACTTGTCCTGAACCACTCCTGCGTTGTCTTGGCTGTGTGTTTAGGGTCGTTGTTCTGTTGGAAGATGAACCTTCCAACAGAACGGTCCTGAGGTCCTGAGGGCTCTGGAGCAGGTTTTTAATCAAGGATCATTCTTTCCCTCGTTCATCTTTCCCTCGATCCTGACTAGTCTCCCAGTCCCTACATTTGCAAACATTTCTAAAAAAACTGTTTTCGCTTTGTCATTATGGAATATTGTGTGTAGATTGATGAGGATTTTCATTTATTTAATCCATTTTAGAATAGGGCTGTAAACGTAGCAAAATGTGGATAAAGGGAAAGGGTCTGAATACTTTCCGTATGCACTGTAACTACGTACATACAGGTAGAGTGAATAGGCAACAGGATCACAGTCACGTAAAACATTTCTGTAACTGTTACTGTTCATGCTGTTACTGTTCATGCCGGCTACTTGCAAATGTATTTCTGTATTTTAAAATACAAAGCACGTGTATTTTAATGAAATACTTTTTCAAAACACAAGTATTTTGCAGTTTATTTTGATACATTGATGTTTATGGTATTTTTTTTTATTGTATTTTGTCATTTTTGCCCATCCCTGTTCCCTATGGGCCCTGCTTAAAGGTAGTTCACTATAAGGAATAGGATACTATTTGTTGTAGTAGTAGTAGTAGTAGTAGTAGTAGTAGTAGTAGTAGTAGTAGTAGTAGTAGTAGTAGTAGTAGTAGTAGTAGTAGTAGTAGTAGTAGTAGTAGTAGTAGTAGTAGTAGTACTAACAACTGTGATCAACCTTTGAATATCATCCATTGATCTGATAATTACCCTTATGACCTCCTCTCTCGGTAGAGGGTGAGCATTTCTGTTTCCTTAATGTGTTGGATTAATTGTTAGATTAGAGAGGGTTTAATCTAATCCAGGCCAGTTTTAGTCCTCACTGCAGGCGGCCAAACATTGACCGTTAGTCTTTTGAAAAACTGCCTCTGTGATTAGTGACTACCGCATGACATGTAATATTGATTTTAAAAAATCAAATAAAATATTTTTGGTAAATATAGATTCCAAGATACCAATTTACTTTATCTGCTGCTGTTTCCGTGGTATGACGCATCCCCCCTCTCTCTCTCTCTCTCTCTCTCCTCTCTCTCTCTCTCTCTCTCTCTCTCTCTCTCTCTCTCTCTCTCTCTCTCTCTCATACAGTAACCTTTGAAAACACGACATCCACCTCCCAACCTCTCACACCATCCGACTCCACTCCTGCTACCCCCGCTCCCACCACTTCCTGTGTGTGTAATATCTCCACTTCCTGTTCCCCTCCGACCAAGCCCGAGTCTCCGCCACCTGCGCTGGCCGTTGTCAAGATCAAATGGCAAGCAAAGTCCTGTAAGGGGGACATACACCTGTGTCTCCTCTTGGGTGGAGACACCTGTCTCTCCACCCATTCCTTACCACTCTGCTTTAACAGTTGGGCCAATCTTAGCCTTGAACTGGCAGAATCGTGTGAGAGGAAGGGCTGCGGGGGCTCCGCAAAGTGGACTAAGACCCCTGCTAGCTCTGAGGGTTACCAGATCGATAGGGATGGAAGGGTTACCAATAACTCCTGTACAACACTGAGGATCCAATGCGAAGGTGAGTCCTGTATGTTTGTGCGTTCTTCCTGTATATATTCCTCTAAGTGACTGACCGTGGGTTGAAATGCCACACATGCATACAAGTACATGAATGTCTTTGTAAATACACTTTTTATATATTTTTGTAAATGTTTTATAAGGTGCTATAAAACAATAGCCTGGTTTCCATGTTTAGGCTGTCTTGCCAAATGACCATAAGAGTTGGTAAGACAGAAGAAAAAAACAGATCTGGGACCAGCCTAGTAAAGTCGTGGTTAAATTTGAATCTCATCTCCTCTCCACTCCAGTCGTCCCAGATCAGTTAGTAGGCTATAAGGTGGTGACTGGACTGCTGTGTTTTCTGGTGCTGGTGGTGCTGATGGTGCGTTTCGGGCAGCCCTCCCTCAAGGCCCTCCGTAAGAGATGTGAGTCCTAGAGACCTGGGCCTGTATCCACAAAGGGCCGCAGAGTAGGACTGCTGATCTAGGACTTGTCCATATACTCATATACACGATGATCTAAAAGGCCAAACTGATCCTAGATCAGCACATCTACTCTGAGACGCTGTGTGGTAATGGGCCCAGATCTAAACACGAAACACATGAACGCACATTTAGGATGACAACAAAGTACTTCAATTACTGCAATAAAGTACTTAAAGACAAAAGTCCCCAGTACTTGGACCAGTCCAATAGCGTTTGATCAAATAATGTCTCAGAAGGTCATTTCAGAAAAGAAAAGGATATTGATACCAGGGTTGTTATTGTTATTGTGGCATGTGGCATTTATTTTATTCATATTAAGTTAGTTATGGATCAAGTTTTTTTTTTGTCACAACTGTGTCATTGAGACATGTTATCTTGGTGTTGTGTGTTGGTAATATAACATTATAAAATGATCTTTAATCAACATGTTAATGTCTGTGATTCAGTGTCAGACAAGAGACAGAGTCGGTGGATCGGACCTACGCAGAGCCAAAGT